>NC_090726.1:178820781-178823281 GCF_036898095.1 Palaemon carinicauda
TATAAAAAATACAAAGTATTCAAAATAAAAAATATGACATATACTGTAATGCGCATATGATAACTTTTTATGAAATAATATAAGTACCAGTTGATAGTACTTCAAGTATTAGGGTCCACTATACAGTAGATATATACTAATAGATTAACAGTGAAACAACCCGTCTGAGAAAATTCTAAAACAGAAAACATATCCCGGGTGACCACCTGCATATTTAAACCACTAAAATGACAGTTTTAATATATCCATATATAATATATATATATATATATATATATACATATATATATATATTATATATATATATTTATTTATTTATATATATATTATTATATATATATGCAGTTAACTTCTCGTCAAGAGGAGTTCTGTTAACTCAATTTAAATGTATTTAGATATATTTTACTAACACAAATGTCTGATGTTACATGAGTTGAATTTCTTGCCTAAGAAGAAAAGCGAGAGTTAGACAGACGGTAATATGAATCTATTCAAGTTTACAAACAAATGAGTTATAGTTGTTGATATAGTAGCAAAAAAGAAAGCAGTAATCTAATTTTACGAATAAATGTACACTCATACTTCTAAATGTGGATGATTACAATTTAGCAGGTTTACAGTAAATCACACACCTTTATTTGTGAATATAGTATGTTCTAAGCGAGTATAAAATAGAAAGATTTTATCAGGATAAATAACAAATCAGGTTTTACAAATAATATTGCGATAGTAAAAAATAAACATAATAGTTACATTTACTGATATTTATATTCAATATCTTTGTTTTGCATCGCGTATGTATTTTGCTGTAGATCGTTAGCGTCAACAGGTGATTCGACTGTTGTTTTTGTTCGATACACATTTTAATAAAAAACGGGTCGAGAGTTCGGTTGAACAATGTTTTTATTCAAGGATAACACGATGGGGATCAAAATCATATCATCAATACTCTGTTAACTATGCTATATGTGAACATCATCGCGATACCGCCGGGTCCTTGATAACAGCTGATAATAACTCCCCCCGCCCCACCACCCACCCACCAAAGAAAAAAAATGGCAATTGCTGTTTTCAAAATATATAATAAATTGATAATAGAAAAGTTCAAAAAATAAATTTTAGATAACATTGCAAACCAAGATTACATTAAACATCTTTCAGTTCATACACGTTATTTGTAGTATTTATCTGACACTTTATAAAGAGGGAAAGATTTATGTTAAATCTCTTTCCTTTTTGTATGGTAAGACACCTCTGGGAGAGAGAGAGAGAGAGAGGAGAGAGAGAGAGACGAGAGAGAGAGAGAGCGTATTCATATGGGTAACTAATAATATTAGCTTCAAAGGAAATGTATGAAAAATATGGCATAAAATAATTGTAAATAAATAAGTAGGACATTAAAAAGATAACATATGCTACGCTCAGTTAGTCCTCTATTATAATAAAAGAAAAATAAATCTCTATTGTGCTTGATATGCACAGTAAAAAGTAGTTGTTCATTATTTTCTTTAACTTGAATATCTACTTATTGGTATAAAATGAAGTGTAAACAAAGAACTTTTATTCTAAAAGAAAAAATATGATACGATCTGTTATTTATTTACTGAAAGAAAGAGAAATAAATCACTAATGCGTTTGATATGCATTCATATTAGCATTGGGCGTTCGTACATAGCACACATTATATTTTATTGTAAATTTAACTAAAATATGTACTTATTGATATAAAATTAATATTAAATAAATAATCATGAGGCTAAGTATTTTATGATTTGTTACTTATATACCATAATTAAGGAAACATAAATTGCTGTGTTTGTTATGCTTGCATAATAACATTTTGCGTCCATAATACAATAGAGAGAGAGAGAGAGAGAGAGAGAGAGAGAGAGAGAGAGAGAGTGTGTGTGTGTGTTAGGGAGAGGAGGGAGAGTGGGGTAAGGATGTGTACAAGAGCAAGTCATGTGACAGCCGACAATGTTGACGAGAGTGATGCGTCGTAGTTTGCATATGCATGAATAATAGCTTATTTTACTGTAACATAAATACAAGTGAATTAAGAATGTATTTTTATTTGTTTCTTTGTCCTTCAAATATATCAATAATGTTTGTTTAAGTTTCATAGCAACATAATCCCAAAAGAGACAGTCTTTTCCATTGTCAAGGAACGTAATATCCCCTATTACCATTATTTCTTATAAAGAAATTATGTTCCGTTAACACGATATCCCTTTTATTACTAGGGAGTTAACTGTATATACATACAAACATACATACATACATACACACACACACACACACACACACACATATATATATATATATATATATATTTATATTATATACGTAAACACACACACATATATATATATATATATATATGTGTGTGTATGTATATATTTATATACTGTATGTGTGTGTGTGTGTGTGTGTGGGTGTGTATTACATATGTATAAATGTGTGTGTGGGTGTGCATGTATGTGTGTTTATGAGTATTTGA
>NC_090726.1:178830781-178850781 GCF_036898095.1 Palaemon carinicauda
GAGAACTACGTTATAAATTTCTGAAATTACCAAGTGGTCTATTTAGAAAAATCAAAATGTTTTTAAGTTAATCTAGACTTTTTTTTTAACATATACTAGACTGATTAGATACAATACAATTTTCTTTTAAGATAATTTATGAAATGGAGATTATATGAAGGGCTTGATGATGTGAGTGATATTATCACAAACATTTAAATTATTCTTCATTTCTCGCTAATGCTATAAAACTCAATTGTATTTTTCCTTTCATTTTCTTTTATAGATCTAATAATCCTTCTGATGTTTATCAAGATCTAGCGTAGCTCTATTTATTATAGAAGTCAATACACAGTCGTCTGTATCAAAAATAATTTTAATTGTAAATGAGTAAATTTATTTAAACTAAACACTATTTTGTCAGTTGCAGGATTAAAGTTGAAACCTTAGAGTAAATCATAAGTGACTGTTTAACTAAATGATTATTTACTTCTTATAGTGTAACTTATTACACAGAAAAACCTTGTGTGCCATTTTCCAACAGTTTGGTGATTTTCAAAGGAAAAAGTTAAAAAATAGAATACCAAATCCCATCCCCCCTTTTTTTTTTCTTTTTTATATGTACTGTCTAAAATTGGTGTATTATGTTTTATTGTTCTCTGTTACACTCTGATATTATCATGTTTTATTGAGAGGAAATTTTTGTCTTGAATATTGAGCAGGATAATTACACAAAATTGGCTGTAGTATATTTTGCATCCATATCAATAGCATCAATGGATCACCGTCGATGGTTGATAACTATCGTCGTCTAGTTTACAGCATTTCTGTGCTCGATCCTATTATTTTTTTGTTCATCTTATTGAATTCTCATAACTTAGTTCGTTCTTCTTCTTCGATTTTTAACAAAGAATTAGACCATTTGAGATTTTCATCAACTGATTACAATAGTTATAGCACAAACAAATTTGATTAATTGAAATACCAAAGTAATTATTTTTGAGGTTTAAGCAGACATAAAAAAGGACACAAGAGTCAAGATAGAAAAAATAGGACAAAAAAGGTGTTATCCAAGAAGATTGTTTGGATAAAATAAAAAAAAATCGCATTGAATTACACTTAAGTTAATAATAAGATGTAGAAAATGCTAGGAATAGTGACATTGCCCTAAAAAGCAGGACAATGCCCTAGGGAATGATCATATATACACATGATTAGTGCGTAAACCAACTCTCCATCCAAGCTAGATCCAGGGAGGCCAAGCAACGGCTGCCTATGACTTAGCATGTAAACCTATAGGCTCCCCCAACCACCCATCTTTAGTTCACAAGGAGGGTAAGTTTAAATCACTATAGGAACCAACGAGCTTGGGAGGGACTCAAACACCAGTCTGGCAATTACCAGGCAAGGACGCTACCGATAGGCCATCACAACCATAAAGAGAAAATAATTAGGGAAAGCGGATGTGTAAATGAGGAAATAGGAAGGACTGACGCAAAGGTTAGTTGACATAAAATGGGTAAAGAGACAGAAGCTTCAGAAGGAGGAGAGGCTAAGTAAAAGAAAACAGATAGGATTTGAAATGATCACTAAATTTACCTAAGAAAATAAACAAAAGTTATCGTCAAGAAAGTGTTGAAGCTGAGAAGTAGCTTTCAAACCAACATTTGCACTCCAATTTTATTATGGCGTCAATAGAATTCTATCCTGGCAAATAGTGCTGCTCCACATTCATTTTAGATTATTTGCAACTCTGGAAAGATTAATTCACTGTTATTATATTAAGTTTATTTATATTAGACTTTAATGGTATTAGGTATCCTACTCTGTATCCAGTCAATTTTTTAAGGATAAGTGAATAAAACTTCTGGCTATTCTCGATATGAAACTTAAAATTTCCAATTTCCATTACCAGTACCATTTTATTTACAAGTACTGAAAATAGTAGTGATAATAGTAATACTACTAATAAACAAGTGCTTTGAAAAACAATGACAACGGATTTTTTTTCTTTTTTTTTTCTGCATAGATTGCCGGCATATAATGTGGACTTCCGGGTTACATTCAGCCTCCTCTTCTTCTTCTTCTTCTTCCTCTTCTTCTTCTTCTTCTTACTATTATTATTATTATTATTAGTATTATTATTATTATTATTATTATTATTATTATTATTATTATTATTACTACAAAGAGTAATTATTGAAATAATTAATAATAAGAAATTCTAACGCAGGTATCTGACTAGAATATTCATTAATGCCATTTAAAAACAATCTGTAAACCATATACCACGGAAAGTGCACATATGAAGATATATCTGTATTACTTTTGAATAAAAATAAAGAAAGACTTCCCCTTTGAAGTCTCCTCAAACTAATGTTAATTGGTGTTGGGCAGAACCAAATTCCTAGCTATGTACCTTTTTCTGTAAGCCTAACTATCACAAGTAGCATAATCTTTATGGTGATTATCCAAATAATCAATAATATCTCTTGCACTTAATTTTGTATTTTCTTGTATATTATCATGAGAAATTTTTGTCTCTCAGTTTGTAAACAAAGAGAGCAATTCTTGTGCTTTAACTTCTTCTAATGACGTCAGAAGAACACTAAAGTGAATAATGATTATGGGAAACACTGAAGGGTTGAAAGAAACAGGGCGAGAGGAAGGGAAAATTCGGTAACTGCAGTATGAGGGGAGATGCCAGAGATAGGAAGTTGATTGCTTCGGCAAAGGAAAAGATATTTCACAATGGATAACAGAGGATTTTGTTGCAAGTTTTCTCGTGGCAAATCAAATTGTAAATGATAAGCAGATCAGCGAGGAAACTGACCAAAACTACTTTAATTTCATATTCAAAGTAATTCAAAATCGTAAAAATACCCTCATAACAGAATGGAGAACCAAACAAAAATAATATAAATGGGTACTTTTTTATGGTACATTTTCCATTCGTAAAACTTCATCATGTCTTAATGGAGACCAAGAATGGATTTTTCTAATATAGATTTTTTTTACCTATAAAACTTTGTATATGTGATAATCGAGTAGATGGACATTTTTTATTTTTAAGTGTTGCATTCGGACACTTGATGAATCTCTCTCTCTCTCTCTCTCTCTCTCTCTCTCTCTCTCTCTCTCTCTCTCTCTCTCTCGAGCGCCATCTTGGACTTTGTCTGTCAACAAGCGCATTTGTGTGCTCTGAAAACTTTCCCGATTACTTAGGAGATACGATGATCTACATCACCTAGAATTGACTGAAATCTGTGGTAGTGCTTAGTGATCATTGCTGTGACATTAGTGTGTTTACTAGTTTTTTAACTTAGGCTTTATTTAGGATTAGAAATTTCGTTCACTCGGCCACACCACTACGTTCAAGTTTTTCCTAAACCGTGCATGCACAGTGCAGTGTATATGACGCGGCTATCCCTGTCATGGCAACTTTACTGTACCAGAAAAACGAAATCACATACAATCATTGTTAAAACAGCAGTAGATAATGAATATAAATATAGAATTCTTGGACCTGGTACTCTCGTTGATGTTGAGGAGGACCTTGCTCTAAGTGATGACAATGTTAAAGAGCATCTACTTACACACGACTTGTCTCTACTAAATCTCATAAGTTGATCCCTGCTGGTGCAGCTCCTAGTCTCATGGACCATACCCCTACCTCCAACAAACGATGTGTGGAGCATGATTCAGATAGCAGTAATGAGCCAACATCCCCTGCTGCTAAAACTACAAAGTGTGATGCTTCTTCCTCTAAAAATGAAATTCCAAATAGTTCCCTGCCTTGACCTGCTATTCAGAGTATACCTATCCTGGCTACAAAAACTGTTCTACCTTCCTTTGCTCCACGTGTTAAATACATAAAGCTCCTATTTAGAGAGAATCCGGGGGTTAATGTGAAGCTTTGTTGACTAACGGATGTTAACAAGATATTCAGCCTCGATCGGGAATTGGCTGAAGTTAAAATGTCGGCGGTCACTTCTCGATTTATATACATTTTGAGGAATCGCCTGGATATTATGAATAGGGTCAAGGGTGGGGATGTTCTATCACTTGTGTTAGATGTTCAGGATGCTGTAAACAGACCCCATAAGTTCCCTGCATATCTCATCACTCTATATCTTATGGATGTACGCCCCTCAAGAGCTAAGGAACTGACGAGAGTACACACTGTACGTCGTTTCCTATAGGATGGGAAGTCCATCAATCGTATTGTTATTACTTGGAGCCACCCAGATCTAACCCTGCCTTTTGTTAACTACTCTTTCCTCCCTTGTTTACCGTCATGTGAACTACACAGAATGCCAGATGAAAAGCAGTGGTGCCTCAAATGGTGGGGTATCAGTCACATCTTATGATACTGTGCTGCCCCTGAAAAGTGTGCATTTTGTTCTGCTGAGCATGACAGTCGGACCTGCCCCCATCGCCCCCCTGCATCACCCACAGTGGTTGACACTGCCTCGGCATCAACATCACGCTCATGGCAACTTTACTTTACTGTACCAGAGAAACGAAATCACATACAATCATTGTTAAAACAGCAGTAGATAATGAATATAAATATAGAATTCTTGGGACCTGGTACTCTCGTTGATGTTGAGGAGGACCTTGCTCTAAGTGATGACAATGTTAAAGAGCATCTACTTACACACGACTTGTCTCTACTAAATCTCATAAGTTGATCCCTGCTGGTGCAGCTCCTAGTCTCATGGACCATACCCCTACCTCCAACAAACGATGTGTGGAGCATGATTCAGATAGCAGTAATGAGCCAATATCCCCTGCTGCTAAAACTACAAAGTGTGATGCTTCTTCCTCTAAAAATGAAATTCCAAATAGTTCCCTGCCTTGACCTGCTATTCAGAGTATACCTATCCTGGCTACAAAAACTGTTCTACCTTCCTTTGCTCCACGTGTTAAATACATAAAGCTCCTATTTAGAGAGAATCCGGGGGTTAATGTGAAGCTTTATTGACTATCGGATGTTAACAAGATATTCAGCCTCGATCGGGAATTGGCTGAAGTTAAAATGTCGGCGGTCACTTCTCGATTTATATACATTTTGAGGAATCGCCTGGATATTATGAATAGGGTCAAGGGTGGGGATGTTCTATCACTTGTGTTAGATGTTCAGGATACTGTAAACAGACCCCATAAGTTCCCTGCATATATCATCACTCGATATCTTATGGATGTACGCCCTTCAAGAGCTAAGGAACTGACGAGAGTACACACTGTACGTCGTTTCCTATAGGATGGGAAGTCCATCAATCGTATTGTTATTACTTGGAGCCACCCATATCTAACCCTGCCTTTTGTTAACTACTCTTTCCTCCCTTGTTTACCGTCATGTGAACTACACAGAATGCCAGATGAAAAGCAGTGGTGCCTCAAATGGTGGGGTATCAGTCACATCTCATGATACTGTGCTGCCCCCGAAAAGTGTGCATTTTGTTCTGCTGAGCATGACAGTTGGACCTGCCCCCATCGCCCCCCTGTATCACCCACAGTGGTTGACACTGCTTCGGCATCAACATCACGCTCATTACCTCTACCTACACCAGACATCTCGCATTGGAAATGCCCGAGATCCAATGAGACCGGAGTCAATGTGTGGCATGGCTGTACCAGACGATCACACACTGCATCGAACCAGCATATTGCACAACAGCTTCCAATGCCAGCAATGAAATCTAACGTTACTGGATGTTTTCAAGTCTCGGTGTGACTCCCTTACATCACGTTTTGAAGCCATTGAATCTCGTTTAAAGAGCATGGACACTCGCATGGACAGTCTTGTAGCCTTCTTTGACCATCTAACTTCTAAATTTGCTACTAATGATACCACACTACAATCTCTCGTTGAAGCTCAGCAGGTTGTTATCACATTAGTTAACACACTCACTGAGAAACTTGACTCAATTGCTACACGTCTTAAGAGTGTTACTAATCCCCATACAGAACCTTTTCCATGTGATACACCACCAATGCATACCCGTGTCACCACTGTCTCTTCATTCAGTTGCCGTTCTTCCAAGGGACATGTTCGATAACCAACTGAAGCTTAATATTATCTTGTGGAATGCCTGTGGTATTACAAACTGGACAAACTTTCTGCACTTGGGGGAATTGTACATAGTTACCACCCAGATGTTATTTCAATTCAGGAAGCTTTTGTTGGTAATGCTACGTTCATTTAGTAAGACATGGCCTCATCACCTATATACATACTTCAATCCAGCATAGACTTCTCCCAAACGCTGAGGATGAAGATACAACATTTCAATTATTTGAGATTACTGTTGCTGGAGGCCACATATGACTGTGCAATGTATATGCAGCACCAGGTAGGATAAATAGAGCCAAGATTCCACCCCCAACCCTCTGTGGTATGGTTTACATGGGAGATTTTAATGTGTGTCATCCAGATTTGGGAGATCTTTCTGGTACTGTGAACTGCAATGGGAACCTACTTTTAGGATACATTCGTTGGAATCAACTGACTCGCTGGGACACTGGTGGATCTTCGCATGTACGAGGTGGTACTGTGGATCACATCTTGACCTGTGGACTCGTACCTTCCCGAGTCAAGTGTGTAATGGTTCCTACGCTCTTCTCTGATCACATTGGTCTCAGTATCCGTTATTCCCTTCCCGCTATACCTACTCTAATACACAATCGCACTTGCATCACAATTCTGCCGAAGTACCAGCCTACATACATTTCATACATGACTAACCTTCTCCCTACATTTGACCTCCACTGTCCTGAGAAACTTTACTCCTTACTTGTTAGTACCACGCATGCTTTCCATACACGATACATCAGAAAGCCATATAACAGACATCGTGTTGGTGCCACGACACTGGATAATCATATTTCTCAGGCAGAAAAGAAGGCTATGGATTATAGCCTTGCCTTTATGAGACAATCAAGTCCTGAGACTCTGCACCAGTATCAACTATCAAGAGATGATCTAGTTGCTCTACAATAATATGTACAAACAGATTCCTGGCACAAATTAAAAGAAAGCATCAACCATCAAACAAGCATCAGTTCCGTGTGGCACCTCATCAACAGGATTGTGAAGAAGAAACCCCCAAGTGTCCTCCACCACAGCCCTGCTCTGTATGCACAGGACCTTATTAATGAGTGGTCAGCAAAGTCACGAACCATTAACCTTCCAGCTCATATACAAGACTCTCTCTCCTCACAAGAAAACCATCATGCCTTACGTCTCAGTTCCGCCTTACTGAGCAGTGAGGAAGAGGACAATGTACCCATAATTAAGGAAGAGCTGCGACATGCCTTAGCAAGGAGTAAGAAGTCAACTCTCAGTGATAATGGCATCGCCTATGCAGTCCTTTGCGCACTCATAAAAGTACCTGGCAACCATATCTGGCTCTACAACATCTGCTTCTGCCTGGGATATGTGCCCCTAGCTTGGACTCCTAGTACAATTTTACCCGTTCCCAAGCCCGGCGATGACAAATTTCGTCCCTCACCTCCTGTTTCTGCAAAGTATTTGAACATATTCTCCTCTCCCGCCTTATGTTCCAGCTGCAAGAAAAGCTTTCATCTAGAATATATAGCTCCCTACCCTAACAAGGAACACATCAATGTTTCATGGAGCTCTACACTGGTCTCTCCCTAACCAGGGTTGTAGCCTTCACTGATTTGAAAAGTGCATTTGACGTTGCAAATAGAGACATTATTTTAGACCAACTTATTGATCTTGGAATCAAGGGAAACCTTTTGAGGTGATACGTGGATATCTTTGAAATAGAATCTCTCGTGGGCTGTTTAAGGGAGCATTGAGCACTGCAAAGGAGCTTGAACCTGGTACTCCTCAAGGGGGAGTACTTAGTCCATTTTTATCTAATATTCTCCTTTATCGCCTTCTCTCCTTGCCCCGTAATACTGATAACACAACCATCACTGGCTACACAGATAATATTTGCACTCACTCAACATCTCCGGATCACTTGTAACGATTCCTTTCTTCCTTCTACGAATCAGCATCCTCATGTGGCCTTATCATCTCCCCAGGATAAGTAGCATTTTCTCCCCAAGACCATGAAGGAATCTACCAGAATTTACTGTGGGGAAGAATGTTGTACCTTTATGCACACAATATATCTATTTGGGAGCGACAGTGCGAATTACACCATCCATTCCAGCAAGGTAGAGAGTACATTATATTGTTCTCGATCTGCTGGCCCGGTTACAGCAATGCCTGACTCCTCTCAAAGGGATTACTAATTATTCTGCAGGAGTATCTATCCCAGGTGCCAGACCATATATATTGCTAGATTATCTTTCCCCTGCACTATGTCAACTCTCCATATCAACTCTACAGCCTCTGGAAAAGTTCCAGAACCAAGCAATGAGATTCATTTTAGGTTGTCCAGCATACACTAGAATTGTAAACATACAACATGAACTCAGTCTCCCTCCACTCAATGAGAGAATATACTCCAATGTCACCTACTTCAGTATCATATGCCTATATTACCTTCACCTGTCTCCTTACTATTCAAACATAATCAGAACTTCTTTCGATCTAGATGCACCTTGTCTTCAAGTACGCCAGGGGGGACGTACACTAGTTAGTACTGTCTGTTCAAGCATTCAGGGGCTTGACATCAATATCGTGGTAGAGAACGTGTAACATGGCCTTGCACCCTGACATACTCCTGTGCTGGCAATCTCTTACATTCCAGTCTCTAACACTGACTTGCCTGAACTTCAACAACAACGTGCATTGGAGACCATTGACAGACTATCCTCGTCCCTCATTGTAGCCCATCACCTCTATACAGACGGTTCCCTGCAGCAGGATGGCAGTGCAAGATGTGCTGTTTTCTCCCCCACTTTGGAACCCCCGCCATTGGGCAGGACAGGCCGTCGCCTCCATAAGTCATCAAGCTTCACCTATTGTGAACTTCAGAGACTTTTAGATGCAGTTATTTTAAGCATATGGACCCGAAACAACGGCTTCATCATCTGCGACTCGCAACCAGCAATCCAAGCCCTTTCATCACATAAGCCAGCATACCAGCCCCTGGTTACACAAATACATAGGCAACTAGACATGGCCAACATGAGCTCACTGGTAGTGCACTTCCTATGGATTCCCTCTCACATGGGTCTTCTGGCTAGCAACACCGTTGACCATCTCGCAAAGTCTGCCTGTGAACTTGATCCTCCAGATGCTGATGCTCCCACTCCATCTCTTCTGTGCTGCAGAAAAAATTGTGCGCCGAGATGCTCGCTCATCTACTCATCATCGTAGTAATGCCGAGAGAGCCACCAGTGTATCAATAAAGTATTATGATCATTTATTTCCTCACCAACACCAGTATCATAGCAGTGGACTTATGGTTCCTCAAAATTATGTGGTTTTTGCACGTCTTCGGCTGGGTTGGCGACCAGTTTGGCAGGTGGCTGAGCAAGATGGAGTTCCTTACTTCTCCTCCTGTAGGTTATGTGACGTACCCAACGCCAACACCCTGGAACACTATTGCCTGTATTGTCCACTTGTTAGTGACATATTACCTCAAAGACTCACAGTAGTTGATATATGTAAAAGATTAATGACAGATAATAATTTGCTCGATGAGATCCTCATACACCATCCTCACTTTGGTGCATACTGAATAATCAACTGTTGTGTAATATTAACTAAAGATAGGCACAACCTACCTACGAAATCAAACTAAATTTGATTTGTATTCCATATGAATTCATTTGTAAAACCTTTAATATATAGAAATTAACCATATTATTTTTAATACAAAATAAATATCTGTCTATACATTATTTTGTATTCCTTTGTAAAACTTTCATTATATACTGTAGATGTAAACAATATCGTTTAAATATTTACTTGAAGGTCTGTATATACTTTTTATTTTATTCTTTTGGCATAACTTAATTACAATGTAGATATAAACAATATTACTGTATTGCCATGCACTCAAATGTCTGACGCCAATGGGCGCAATAATTTGATTAAGAAAAAAAATAAAACAATGTCTCTCTCTCTCTCTCTCTCTCTCTCTCTCTCTCTCTCTCTCTCTCTCTCTCTCTCTCTCTCTCTTACGTGTGGTCCTTTAATAAAATCATTTTAGAATTTATTTTTTTGTTGAACACTAATGTAACCAAGATATATTTTTCAGATTTTCTTCATATTTATCTACTATCTAGTTTGTGTTGACAGTATTGTAGAAGAGGTTTACTTCCCTTGATACATTCGTTGCTAAGGAATGGATAGATTCGATCTCCTCATTTTGTATAGATTTGGCTCTTCGCCATGAATCTTATCACGCTTTGTATAAATATTAGCAAGTAGGTACATTCACACACGGAAATGTCTGTATATATATATATATATATATATATATATATATATATATATATATATATATATGTATATACATTATTTATATATATATATATATATATATATATATATATATATATATATATATATATATATATATATATATATATAAATATGTTTATATATTTCTATATACTGTATGTATATATATATATATATATATATATATATATATATATATATATATATATATATATATATATATATATATATATATATATATATGTATATATGTAATGATTAGAATAGTTAATATTACATGTTTAAAACAAATGATGTAATATGTCATGTTGGTTGGAGGAGCTAACCCTGGGATTTGCTGTAGTCATTCAAATCGTAAACAGGACATACAATGCAAACCTATGCAAACCTCGGCAAATTGACATTCTTCTTAAACGTCAACACATTGTCTCAGCGTGTGAAAGTTTGTGACGTCACCGGATGCAGGTGTCTTCCGAGTTTGTGACGTGTCTAAAGTAAACTAAGCATACGATATCTGTGATATCGATAATTTAGTCAGTTCATATCTATACTTCACCAGAATTGGTCATCTGGACCAACCCAGCTTCCTCCAGTGATGGAGATGTTTAACTCTGTTGTTTTTATAGAATAAATACTTAAAAACTATTAAGATGTATTCAGTTAATCCATTTTCATACATCTGAAACAACACTTACTCAATGTGTGCTTATAACAGTAGCACGCCAATAAATGGTGGCAGCGATTAAACTCTAAGACAGAGGTTAAACTCTAAGAATTAGAGAAAAATCTTCAAGACTTCAAAATAATAGCTGTAAAACCAGAGAAATATCTTCAAGACTTCAACATAAAAGCTGTAAAACCAGAGAAAGATCTTCAAGACTTCAAAATAAAAGCTGTAAAACCTGAGAAAGATCTTCAAGAACTCAACATTATCTACAAGAATCTACAATTTTGACTAAGTCCAACGAAACAGCTAACATCAACATATGTTAGAATAAAACCTGAATCTTCAATCAACATCCTAGGAAACCCAAGGACTGGCATTCAACAATTGCAAGACATATCCAGGAAGAACTACATTCAACAAGAAACTAGAACGAGACATCGCTAATAAAACATCAAGAGAGAGAGAGAGAGAGAGGACGTGTCGACTTCATATATAAGCTAAGTACAGATATTTTGAATTCATTCTAGTTTGGGCAGTGAAGTGTAGTTATCACAAGTCGTTAGTCGATTATTGCTGGGGTGAGTGAATTGCTAAACTTTGTTATAGGAAATTCCAAATTCTCATTTAGAATTTTTCTTTCTTTGTGCTAATTCCTTTTTCTTTCAGAAATTCTCGGGGAAATGTTTTGGGATTAGTAACATTGTTGGGGGAATTTTATTATACATATGCGTTTACGCAGTGGGCGTCTGTACTCATATAGATATTTTGATAGAATTGCAAGGGGTCAAAGAGATAGAAAAAAAAATACAGCAGTCATGGCTCCTCCTGTCAGCCCTACCCCTGGACCTAGTGGTGTAGGCCAGGCTAATCCTCCTCCAATTGTGACGCTTGTAAATGCCAGGTCAGCAATCCTTCCTTTTCAAGGTCGGGTCAACGGGTTCTTGCCACAAAATGTGGAGTCATGGATTTCATCCGTTGATGCCCATTTAAATGCCAAACAAATCGTAGATCCTTTTGTACAATTACAAGAAGCTAAAAGTTTTATAGATTTTTCTAAGGGGGATGCGAGTGCATATTTAAGAGGTGTTTCATTTCAAGAAGCAGTTACTTGGGATGATTTCAAAGTTAGGTTACGCGCGATCTATGGGGGTGAGGAAGCCTTGGATGTAGTGTCACATAAGGTAGTAGGTTGGCCAGGGCACCAGCCACCCGTTGAGATACTACCACTAGAGAGTTATGGGGTCTTTTGACTGGCCAGACAGTACTACATTGGATCCTCCTCTCTGGTTACGGTTCATTTTCCCTTTCCCTACATACACACTGAATAGTCTGGCATATTCTTTACATATTCTCCTCTATCCTCATACACCTGACAACACAGATTACCAAACAATTCTTCATCACCCAAGGGATTACTGCACTGTAATTGTTCAGTGCCACTTTCCTCTTGGTAAGGGTAGAAGAGACTCTTTAGCTATGGTAAGCAGCTCTTCTAGAAGGACACTCCAAAATCAAACCACTGTTCTCTAGTCTTGGGTAGTGCCATAGCCTCTGTACCATGGCCTTTCACTGTCTTGGGTTAGAGTTCTCTTGCTTGAGGGTACACTCGAGCACACTCTCCTATCTTATTTCTCTTCCTCTTGTTTTGTTGGAGTTTTTATAGTTTATATAGGAGATATTTATTGTTGTTACTCTTCTTAGAATATTTTATTTTCCTTTTTTCCTTTCCGCACTGAGCTATTTTCCCTGTTGGAGCCCCTGGGCTTATAGCATACTGCTTTTCCAACTAGGGTTGTAGCTTAGTAAGTAATAATAATAATAATAATAACGTTACGAAATACACTTAATCAAGCCACTATGAATCGGCTTAATGTTATTGAGAGAGCAGCTCTCATAGATGATAGGTTTAACGAATATCAGGACATTTTAGGTAATTCCACTTGGGTTACTAACGATAACATCTCCGTGAAAGATTTTTTACGATTAATGTATTTAACTTGCATGACACTTATGTTGCCTGAAGCTTTAGTGCGGTGTTTTGATAAGAAGTTAACGCCTGCAAGTACGGAATTGGATGTCTATAAACAGATAAAGAAACACATGTCCAAGTGTCCAGATCTCGATCCCGTGTTAACTCAAGTTTTTGCAAAGAATGAAACAAAACCACAAACAGTGAACGTAGTTAACAGTCCAGTAGTGGGAGTGACGTGTTACAACTGCAAACGTCAAGGTCACATAAGCGCAGACTGTAGAACGAAATTTTGCTCAATTCACAACACAGCAACACATTCTTATAGTCAATGTTACTCGCGTAAGACACAACAATATCCCAGAAATACACAGTCAATTCCACAGTCAGTTCCATATGGAAATAAAAAGAAAAAGCCTCATTTTAACAATAAGAAGAAACAACCAAATGTCAATGCAGTTCAGAGTCCGAAACAAACAAACGCTTCTTCAAATATCGCTGAGCCTGGGCCGTCAAACCAGACCTCGCAAGGTCAGACTAATTTTCAGAATGTGCAGAGCAAAGCAAATACCACATAGTTAACTCTAGAGGGGAAGAGAGTGATGTTGGGTCAAGGTCATTCATGTCAACATCAATAGTATTGAATAATCAATTTAATGTTTTATCAGATAATTGTGAGACAATAGATTTCCCTATGAAACACACGGCCGAATTAAGTAAAACAGTGCATGCTCCCGTAGATTTGCAACGAATTCATACAATAATAAGCCAAAATGAGTTACGGCCAACCTTATATGCTGTAAATTTAGAACACAAATCCTTTACGTTATTTTTTGACTCTGGTAGTCCACGTAATATTATGGATTTGAAGACACATCATTTGTTGTTTTCGAACTTTCCGATTGAAAAATCAGGAATTAGACTTTCAAGTATAGGAAATAATGAATAAACGTCATAGGCATAACTCATATTCAGTTCAGAGTCGGTAATCGCACGTTTGCCGATACATTTGTTGTTGTAAAAAACATTAATATGTATCCAGCTGTAATTATAGGATATCCATCTATGGGAAATCAGAACATTATCTTAGCTCCTGCCAAGCACGGCGTGTATATCAAAGGGAAATTCTATAAGTCTTCTAATACCTTAAAATCAGTTTTGGATAAAAAGGAGACGACAAATGTAACCGTAACGTACGTTGAAGAACCAATAACTTGTCTCACTAATAAAGAAATAATATACGCGACCCAGCAGAATTCTCGTTCACCCGTAATATCATCTTGCACGCAATCTATCGAACCAAACATACCTTCAAATTTAATAGTGCAAATAAAGAAAACACTACCGGGATCTGAAATATTAATCCTTTCCGATACTTTGAAAACTAACGGATTGTCTGTCACACAAGCTATTTATACAGTAGGCTCACATCAGCAATGTAATATCGAAGTCTGTAATCATTTAAATACCACTTTAGTAATTCATAAAAATCAACATATCTTGGATGTAGAAGTTTATAAACATCGTATTCTTACCGTTGCTGAAATCAATCACTCTCAATCAGTTGCGGATGAGTCCCTTTTGCGATCTATTAAAAATAAAATTAGTAAGGACATTCAAGACGAAGAAATTCAGCAGAAAATTTTTGAACTTTTAACTAAATATCAAGATGTCTTTTCCACTACGGATGGATCCTTAGGAAAAACAGATGTGATCGAGCATCAAATAAGGTTAAAGGACAAGCAGAAAATTATATATGTACCCTCGTACAGACTCCCTATGAAATTCCAGAATGAAATAAATGATGAAGTAGGTAAAATGTTAGAGGAAGGAGTCATTAGAAAATCAAACAGCCCTTATAATTTTCCTTTAATAGTTGTACCGAAAAAAGATCGAACATGGCGTATCTGCGTCGACTTTCGTCGTCTAAACGAGGAAACGATCCCTGATCGATTCCCAGTGCCATGTACTGACGATATTTTGTCTTTGTTAGGTCAGAATAAATATTTTACCAGTTTGGACTTACTTAAAGGCTTTCACCAGATATCATTAGAAGAAGATAGTATCCCATAAACAGCCTTCAGCACAGCCAGGGGACATTATGAATTTTTACGGATGCCTTTTGGTTTACGTTGTGCTCCTATAACATTTACAAGAATGATTAACATAGTGTTTGGAGACTTGTTAGGGGATATATTGCATGCCTATTTGGATGATCTTGTAATCTTTTCCAACACCTTAGAAGAACATCTACGTAAGTTAGAACTAGTACTACAGTGATTAAGACAACATAACTTAAGGGTAAAGATTAGTAAGTGTGAATTTTTCAAAACAGAATTAATATATTTGGGTTTCATGGTGTCAAGCCTAGGTCTTAAAGTAGTCCATGATAAGGTGTCGGCTATACGTAATTTTCCCATACCTACTAATGTCAAGGGAATACAGCAATTTCTGGGTTGTAGTGGATATTACAGGCGTTTTATACGCAACTATTCAATAATAGCCGCTCCTTTAACTGATCTTACGAAGAAGGGCGTAGATTTCATATGGTCTGAGCAACATCAACAGGCGTTTAATACTTTGAAAGATGAACTGTGTAGTTCTCCTATCTTAAAATTTCCTGACTTCGGTAAGGAATTCTTCATTGCAACAGACGCATCAGACTTAGGAGTAGGAGGGGTATTGCTTCCGCAATAGGATAAACAATTTTTCCCGATAGCTTTTTATTCTTGAAAATTGAGAACTTCCGAAAGTAAGTATGCAGTAATAGACAAGGAAGGACTAGCTATTGTTAATTCGCTAGTGCATTTTAAGTTCATAATTTACGGTTATCCCGTTAAGGTTCTTACTGACCATAAACCACTAACAGAGTTCTTTAAAGGCTTCAATCACAGCCCTAAACGAACTCGGTGGCATTTGATCATTCAAGATTTTGGCGCAAGAATCGGGTATTTACCTGGGAAAGCAAATATCATTGCGGATGCATTATCACGCAAACCCGTGTCATCTTGTACGGAGCCTTTAGCTGCATTAATAGATATATCAACATCCATGCCTATTGTAAAAACAATATCTGAACAAGAAGATTTAGGCTGGAGTGCTGAATTGTTACAGACTGAGCAAAGAAAAGATCAGAAAATAGAAACAATTATAAATGCTTTGAAAGGCAATCATAAAGAAAAGGAATATATAAAGTATAAGCAGCAGAATTATATAATCAAAGATAATATTCTGTGTAGGACCGTGACAAGGAAAACCCGCAATACACCACATGTAACTAACGACCAGGTAGTAGTACCAATCTCACTTATTTCCACTGTCCTGAATTGGTTGCATTCAAATCCATTACATGGACACCCTGGGTTCTCATTAATGTCACAGAAAGCCAAATCATTGTTTTATTGGCATACAATGCTTACAGATATAAAAAGACACATAGCTAATTGTCGCACATGTCAGGAAAACAAAGGGCATACGAAAACACCTGTCAGCCTAGGAGCTTATCCTGTGCCCAATCAACCCTTTGAAAGAATACATTTAGATTTGTTAACAGGATTTTACGAGTCAGACAGAGGAAATAAGCACCTCTTAGTAATTATAGATGCTTTAACTCGATATACAGAACTAATAGCGCTTAAAACTAAAACTGCGATTGAATGCGCTAGGAAGTTTTACGAGTGTTACATTTGTAAACATGGAATTCCACACATGATAATCTCAGACTCGGGTGGTGAATTTAATAATCACTTTCTTACCTCATTGTGTGAATTCCTCAACATAAAAAAAATAAATACCATGATATATCACCCAGAGTTGAATGGGCTAGTGGAAAGAGCAAATAGGAAGATATTAAATATATTGAGGGTAACACTAGGGGGATCAGACCCCAACTGGGATATTGCAATACCGGCGGCACTGAGTACTCTGAATCATTCATATCATATATCAATTAAAATGTCACCGCATGAAGCATTGTATGGTACCCCAGTTAGAACACCTTTCCATGTATTAACGCCTACAACTAATCTATCAAATCCTTTAAAAGAATGTATAAATGCAAGTATAAGTCGATATGATATCCTTCGAAAGAATTTAGAAGAATCACAAATCATAATGAAAAGGAATCATGATAAAATAGCGAAACCAACTAAAACATACCCCGTGGGTGATAACATCTATATTCAAATCAATGTCAGAAAAGGGCTCAACTATAAACTAACACCTAAGTTTGAAGGCCCATTTAACATTTTGGAAACATTAACGGCCAATAGGTTTAGAGTTCAAAACGTATCCCAACCCACGGATGAGAGAATAGTACCATTGGCTCACATAAGAAATTAAAAAGAAAAGAGAGGAAAAGAAGTGAGGGAAAATTTTATTCTGTTTTATGTGATTAAAAGTTTTCTTTTTAATACAGGAGTAATTACATATATTTTTTCTCGTTACAGGTTTCCAAGATGAATTTTTTGTTGTTGGGAGTGATATTGTTCGCTCAGACATTTTTCTCGTATGGGATGAGCTCTAAGACTAAAAATATATATTTTAAATATGGCAATATAGTTGAAAGACAAGAAGACATTTTTATTACATCAACCAACGTAATTGTAGAAGTGAATATGCAAGCAATTTTTCTTCAAGAGAATGATGTCATTAGCTTAAGAACCGCCATTTCAAGGTTTTCTGCATCATTGGATGAGTTGCATAGAAGACATTTTCATTTGACTACAAAGAGTTTGCTTGGATCAACATTAAAAGTTGCAGAGATGCTATCTGATGACTTGAAAAATAAGACTGGCGAGACAGGATCTTTGGCTTATGACCTTTTGAAGTGGACTGTAGGACACGAACATAAAGAAAGACAGAATCCGTTTATTTATGCTGCATTAAGCATCTTTGGGTCTGTTGCAAGTTTAGGTTTAGGAATTTCCAATCGTCTTAAAATTAGTAATCAAAATAAGAAAATTGAGTTCTTGACTCATAAAGATGAATTGACTATGTCAGAACTAAGGAATCAGTTAGCTTCAATCAATAAAATTATGGATTTATTAAATGAACATTCAAATAATATCGTTCAAATTATGGAAGTACAGGATTTGTTGGCCACATACACGTATTATGATTCAAAGATAGATCACATACATAACAGAATTACACATTTCATTGAGAAATCCAAGGATTATGTAGAAGCTATCACGTTAGCAACTAAAGGTGTATTGTCGCCCCATTTGTTGCCTATAAGTTACTTAAAATTAATTCTGAAGAACGGAAGGGATAAACTAGGCTATGTTCCTTTGTTAGACGAACATAGGTTAGAATTTTATTACAGCCTAATTACAGTAAACGTAGATAATAACAAAATTAGGATTACAATTCCCTTTGATTCTTCTGATGCCTGGCAATCTTACAGGATATCACCATTTCCGACTTTCATGACGAATCACTCAAATCCAGTAATATCCAGTTTGACAGGACACGTATTGATTTCCCCAGACAAGGAAACATATACGGTCATTAAAGACTTAAATCAATTAACTCACTGTTCAGACGCAATGGATAGAAAAATATGTACAGCTGACCCATTTGAATTCCATAAAAACTTAATGGATTCATGCGAGTTAGGTATAGTGCTAGACGGTGCTCTCTCCCATACAAGTGAAAATTGTCTGGATAAGCTTTATCCCTTTGACAATAATGAGTTCAATTGCAGACTGAATAATGGCTCGTGGATACGATACGGCAAGGACGGCTTCAATGTAT
Organism: Palaemon carinicauda; assembly: GCF_036898095.1. NCBI lineage: Eukaryota > Metazoa > Arthropoda > Malacostraca > Decapoda > Palaemonidae > Palaemon > Palaemon carinicauda. The sequence goes on from NC_090726.1 coordinate 178,849,553, forward strand.
CATGCCCTGACGGATCCACGTCCTTCACCAATATCTTCGTCGCAGCAGATGGTTGTGTCGGGACTTCCCCGAATTCCATGGTGACTGGTCTACGGACAATCATCAGAGAACGAGCCTACTTCGCGAACTTCACGTGGACCTCTACAATGCCAGCACTTCCTCTCCCGTACAATGGACATGTGGCAAAGCGGTTGATGAAACTTACCGAAAAGGACCACCTGTCACCGACTTATAAGGAAATTCTTCACCCCATACTACTGGCTGGTTTGTGTATCACGGTGGTGATATTTATCGCCGTGAACATCCTTGTTTGGCGTAGGTTACGGCACAGCAAGCAGCTAAAAAGGAATGAGTTGCCTAGCCCCGACAATACGCCCTATTTGATTCAGTTCAAAGCTGTTTGAGTGGCCACCTAATTCGCTAAAGGAGTATTTGTAGGGACGAGTTTGTATGAAAAGCTGATTAGTATGCTAGTAATATGTAATTAAAGAAATTTTCTACATTTGCATTGTTAAAAATACATTTAAAACAACATTTAAAAGAAAAAAAAGAAAATAAAATAAAAAAGGATATAAATCATTTTTCTCTCGGCATCTAATAAAATATATAAGCCGGAATGTTAAAAAAGAAAAGAGAAAAAAAAAATAAAATAAAATATATAACAGAATCTATGGGCATCTAAGAAAATATATCAGCCCTATATATAAATATATATATATATATATATATATATATATATATATATATATATATATATATATATATATATATATATATATATATATATATATATATATGTACGAAACCGTGGTACGTGTACGTACCAGGAATTCGTGTTTGTGCACTAAAAATTGAGTTTTTTGTTTCTGACAAAGGTAACAATTATTCTTTATCAAGTTACCGAATTATATGTAAGTCAGAAGTTTTTTTTTGGTACCATATAATCATTTGCTAGCAATGTACCATATATATGATCTTGGTTTTATCATGCATTTTTCTTTTTGCTTTGGTAATATCTTTTTTGTATGCATTATTGTTATTATTTTTTAATGTGCCTATTTGGACATTCGTCCTCGGTTGATTATGGCTAAAGTTAAACAAAGAATAATACGTATGTCCAGTCACACCTAATAACCATGTTTTGGCTTGTTGTTAAATTTTTGTAAAAAAAAAATTGAGATAGCTGGCCGAGCTAATGTAATGATTAGAATAGTTAATATTACATGTTT
>NC_090726.1:178858281-178860781 GCF_036898095.1 Palaemon carinicauda
TGATTTCAATTCTAAGTACAAAATACCTGAATTCGACAGGTATAAGTATAGTGGAATTGTCATTGACTTTTATCTTCCTTCGTGGCCGAATGGGTTAGTCACTGTCTATATAAGCTTGCCGACCAGGGTTCGATTCCCGGCCGGAGCCAAGCTCTTGTCTTTGTGAGATTTCGCCTGGGGCTCTGATCCCGAGGTCGTTAAGAGAATCCAGACATTAATATATCAAAATATATATGGCTTATTTGAATATATATATATATATATATACATAACAATTAGTGTGTATGTTTATACATATACATATGTATATGTACAAATATATATATATATATATATATATATATATATATATATATATATATATATATATATATATATATATATATATATATATATATATATATAAATATATATATACAGTATATATATATATATATATATATATATATATATATATATATATATATATATATATATGTATATATATGTATATATACATATATATATAAATATATATATATATATATATATATATATATATATATATATATATATATATATATATATATACATATATATATATATATATATATATATATATATATATATATATATATATATATATATATATATATATATATTTATGTGTGTGTATATGTGTATAAGTAAGTGTACTGTATGTTCGTGTACGTGTTTGGGTATATGAAGGAAAATATGTACACGATTGACCTGAATAGCTTTTCGTTTCACAAACGGATTACCCCTTTTGTAATATAACCAAACTAATTCTAGATGGCATAGACTGTTTGAAATCCTCCTCATGGAAACTCCAACAAAGATCTTATCTCACACTCTTACTATTTGTATCCAGTTATAAACGTTGATCTTGATTAGATCCAAAGTCATTAAATCTAAGGCTCCCTTTCAATCCAAAACCTTTCATCCAATTCTATATTTTCAGAAATGCAATTCCTAGAATAAATGTTTAACAAGTTATTATTGCTGAATCACATCTTAACTCCTACCTGATTCCTTATGACAAAGAAAAATTGGTTTTAGTTTTATTCGGGAAAACTTTCATTAATGAAACAAAGGAAAAAAGGAGCCTTCATTATGTTTACATTTTACATCAGTCTTCGGTATGTGAAACTTTTATAATACCAGCTGTATAAAGATATCATTCGTATGAATTGAAACATTGAACATAACTTATATGAAACAAAAACTTTTCTTGATTATATAATAATAACCAAATCCCAATATACTTTTGTGGTTTGTCAAAATGTAAGAAAGTGTTTTTTGTGCATTTTATCCTTCGTATTTTAATTACAAAACCTAATCCAATATTTCAATAAACCAAAAAACCTTTCGTGAAATTTGATGATGAATTTGCTCAGCTGAGAAAATATTCAAACCATTTTGCTAGCTCATTAAGTATGGTATGACATTAATTTCCACCGAATAGTCAACATATATATATCAGAGATACGGAAAACGATACCGGCTTGATATTTCAGGTAACCGAAATATTTGCTTACGTCTGTTAAATCACTTTCTATGTAATTAGAATAGAAAATTATATAATTTCTAGTCAACAATATGGTAATTTCCATCTATTAAAATATCAATTGTGCAATAGAGAAATATCTACCTCTGAGAAATCTTTAATAAGAAACAAAGGGTGATAAGTCATTAAAAAAATATATATTTACTTTCATTGAATAATAAAGATATGATAATAGGAAAAAATATGAATTTATTTACGAAATACCTTATACATCTAAGAAAACATTTAATCTTTTGTATTATACGGAATGGCAAACAGTTTTTAGCCAGAAAATTCTGATATAAAGTTTTGCATTTGTTATGAAATGAATATAGGATATAATTATTGTAGACATAGAATTCTCGTTATAATTATGAATCATCTTTGCTACACAGGGTTCCAAAATTATGTTCCTTCAATCGTCGTAAAGAGAATTTTTTTTTTTTAAACATAACACGTTTTGTATTAAAAATATAATGATAACTATTGATCAGTAATTATAAATTTTATTGATAATTTTTCTTACCGCCAGATAATTGCCTTCCAAAAACTATACCAGTTTTGAGCGTTCAAAATAGTTATTTTCATGTTTTATTTAGGTATTTGTCATTCGAAACAAGTTAAATATCTTTAGATACGTAAGAATAATATATTTATATATCTGAATTTAAGTCACATTAAATGAAATATTCTTCTTAAAAAAAAGCCTCAATATATGAAAATATATAAAGAAAATACGTATACAACTTTAACCTAAAATATGTTAAATCATACACTCTGGCTTAAACAATGATGCATACTAAAATTTACTTTAAAAAATCAAACCTACGATAAATCCAAACCTGCAGCCTGCTCCCCACCAAAAGGAAAGAAAATGTATTAGAACGTTTAATACTGACTTCTATATTCAGGCTAACTCCTTTTCTGAGTAATGTGAATATAAAACAGAGTGAA
>NC_090726.1:178870781-178885781 GCF_036898095.1 Palaemon carinicauda
TATAAGAGTCACCAATGTCAGAATGAATTTGTGATACCTTCCCCAATGCGACTACTCTTATAAACTATTGGATAATGGTTGTATCCACATAGAAACAAATTTTGCCTCTTTGCCATCAACCCGTTAGGGTACCACGTTAACCCTTCCAAGGAAGATTTAGAGTGAGTGGACTTTTGCTTGAATCAGGGAACAGTCTCGAAAGACATACTATGATAAAAGTATCCATATTTTTCTTAATGCTCAGTACATTTCTAATAAAATGAGTGTGGGCGAAAAAGACGCAGGGTTCACAATGAACTAGTTTATTAGAATTTAATAAACGAACATATCAGATCACATTTATAAAATTTATAAAATGTGGATGATATGCATAAAAGCATAAAGAAAAACAGTCAACAGAAAATATTGTTTCATCTACTAGGAAACAGATTTGCCACTCTTGGCACAAGTGTCTGTATTATGCTATAGATTACCGACGTCAATGGAACAGTTTGTAAGGACACTTTCATGGCCTATCGCTCAGCGTGTAGTAACATACAGTGACTACACGCGCACCCTCTTAATTAATCGTCCCAAATTAATTACACTGTTCCTCGCAGACTTAAAACAGAAGGTTAACGAATTCTACCTGCTGCTACCAAGGATCTCATAAGTTGCTTCACTTGCTTTGCATAGTGCATAAAGATCACCTTGGATGACTACCAGCCGGTGTGCAAACAAGGATGTTCAAAGTCCATATAATTTTATGGAAGAGGCAACTTTCCTCGGATCATGACTAATGGGTGTACTGACTGGATCCGTTCTACGAATAACACGGGTGAATTTCGCCCTTAGTTATAGATAACTTTGAACCCAGGGTTTCTCTTCTGAACAGCTGTCCTCCCATAAAGTCTGAAGTTCTATGAAGATAGACCTTTAGGCACTCCACTGGACATAGAGATGCATCTTCCTCCAGAGGGCAGATTCTCTAGGGACCCCACCTGTTGGTGGGTAGCTTGTTCCTGGTAAGAAACGTTGGGTCTGGAAATAGATTCAGTTCTCCCTCCAAGAACTGGACGTGGCTTTTCTCTCCAGAGAGAGCCACTAATCACTAACTCTGTCCCCCAAGGCGAATACAAACAGAAATATGACTTAAATTCAAAACCTTCTAAGCATATTCCTCATTGTTCATTATTTATACACAATGAGGAATCATATCTAATGACCAAGCAAATGGTCTTTGGAAGCAGTGAAGGGCTAGTTCATTAAGAACGTCGTTAGAAAGGTCGACCTGTAAGGCATAGGGTATCTGACTTGTCAAGGCAGGCTTTAACAATAGAATTGTGTAGGCTGCTAAACCTTGCTCCTGAAGGTGAATGAAGAATGATAAATAGAAATCTGTCGGGATTTCTTTCGGTTTCTTCGCCTTTACAAAGGATAGCTATTTATTCCCTTAAGCCTCATAATGTCTTCTGGTTTCCTCCAAAAGTCTAAACCGACTTTTAAACACCGAATCCTTTTCTCATGGTTAAGAAGAGAAAATCATGAGATGTAGGTTCCGTGTTTTCTGTGATGGAGCACAGAAAGTCGACTTCTGTACTCGCTGAGACAGGGATGGATCCGGTAGCGGTACGAATTTTAATCGTAGTTCCAATGCCAGAGGGAACCACACGCTATTTGGCCACTTGTGGGCCACTATTGCAGCTTTCCCTTTGAAGGATCTCAGCATATCGAGGACCTTCAAAAGGAGGTGTGCAGAGGGAACAGATAGATACTGGACCATCTGTTCCAGTCCAGGGACATAGCATCCACTGCCTCTGCTAACGGATCCTCGTAAGGGAACACGTAACGAACTATTTTCTTGTTGTCTTTTGTCGCAAAGAGGTCTATCTGCATCTCTGGGACTTGACTCGAGATGAAGGAGAATGATGCTGCGTCAAGGGACCATTCTGAATCTATAGGTGTAAAACTAGATAGAGCGTCCGCTCTCACATTGCGGAACCCTTGAATGTGAACTACTGACAGGTGCCATTTCTTCGCTCGTTTGATGCGTATTTTCTCCAGACTCCTATTGCATCCTTAAGCTGTGCTCTTAGCACTGGATCTGTTATCGAAGCAAACTGTAGAGAGCCCAGCACTCTCTCCTGTTCGGATCTTGATATCCGTTTGGATGTCAATAGTCTCTTGACAGATCCTGCTATTTCTTTCTCTTCTTACTAGGATTGGAAAGCCGGTGTGACTCCAAATTCCAGTGGATTCCCAACCACCGAAAATTTTGAGCTGAAGAAAAACGAGACTTTTTGATGTTGATCTTGAATCCCAGATGTTCCAGGAACTGGATCACTTTATTAGAAGCTTGCATGCATTCTGTCCTGGATGCTGCCCACACCAGCCAGTCGTCCAAGTAGGCTACTACTTGGACCCCCTTTAGGCGTAATTGATGGACGGCTGCGTTCGCGAGCTTCGTGAAAATCCTTGGGGCTATGTTTAGCCCGAAAGGCATGGTTCTGAAGTCGTAAAGTTATCAATGTAACTTGAAGCCTAGGTAGGGGGAGAGGTGACGATTAATTGGAACACAAAATAGCCTTCCTTGGAATTTGATGGACTTAACCTTCCCAATTACTCTTTTGTCTAAGAGTTCTCGGACATATTCTTCCAGGGCGGGGGTTGAGTGTTGGAAGAATTCTTATTTAGACTCTGGGCCCAGGGATCGAAGGTCCAGCGATCCCTAAAAAGCTGTAATCTCCCTCCTACTGGGAGTATCTACTTCTGCTGTTGTGGACATGAGGCCTTGCCTCCTTGACCGCGTCCTCCCCTGGATCCCCTTCCTCTTGAAGGGCATCTAGAAGAACCTCTGGCTGTTCCTCTGGCTCTCGAACGAAAGGAAGAAGTCTGCCTTTCGGAGGCTGGGTTAAGAACTGGCGACTGTGTCGCCGTTTGTTGAGGTACCAGCTCGTACGTGGTTGGAGGTTGTGCCACTATCTGAGGCACCGCGGTCACAGGAAGTTGTTGTTGATGTTGCCGTCAGTAGGGATTAGCCGGCCGAGAGGATGGCCTAGGCCTTTTTGTCTTCCTCTTGGGTTGGGGACCCTCATTTGGAGAACACTTTCTCTTAAGATCTAGGCCCCACTTTTTGAGAAGGTTCTCTGTGGCGGCATTGTCTACTACATCTTTAACCACTTCATTGGGAAAGAGGTTTTTACCCCAAATACAAGAGGAGATCAGTTTCCTCGGTTCGTGCCTCACCGCAACCGAGGCGAACACGAACTCTCTACAGGCTCTCCTAGCGTTAATAAAGATATAGAAATCCTTCGTAACTTTGGCCAGATGGGTTTTGGCCACAACCATGAACATGTCCTGGTACTTGGGGTCACTTGCCATCGTTTCTAGTGTCGTTTGAAACGATATCGATGCCACAAGTCTTTCCTTTGTCTCTTGCTCTCTATGCAAGTGAACCTCCGACAGTTTTGGAAGCGCCTCACCGAACTGGCGTTCAGCAATATCAGCTTCCAGTTTCCCGACTGAGAAGGTAAGGTGTACGTCCTTCCAGTCTTCTTGGTCCAAGGGCCAGGTCAGAGATAACGGCTTGCGCTCCTCCAAGGAGGGGAATGGTTTCTCTGCCTCCACCGCTTTTAAGGCAGCCTTATATCCCTTTTCCAAGAAGGGAAAGGCTCTGGTAGGAGAGCCCACAAATGAGGGAAGCTTCTTACTCAAGGCAGGCACCTTCTAAGACGGACATAGCAGTCCGGATAAGAATCTTTGAAGGGCCAAAATTCCTCTTCTTCCATGGGAATTGCTCCCAACTTTTCTGAGATCACGATCTACCCGGTTGTCATTGGCATGTGTTTGGCATACCTCCAAGGATTGGTATCCGAGCACAAAGGAAGATCCTTCACGCCGAGCCGCTTCTGGGGCCCACGTAATGGTGCAAGTCTGCGTAACTCCAGTTTCATTGCAGCTTCCTTCTCATCATTCTTCCTTTGAATTTGTTGGATCATCTCAACAATGGAAGAAAGAGTCCTTCCTAGTTCATCTGGGATAGCAGACGATGTATAAGGAACAGGTTCTGGGTCCGGAACCGACGTAACCGACACTTCGTCGATTTCTTGCTCTTCTACTTGAGGAGTCTGGAACAGCTCCTCCTCCTGACCTTCTCCTAGAAGGTCCTTCTCAGTAGAATCCGACACCTCCGACATCCTATCGTCCAATTGGATGTCTTGATGGGCGGCTGAGACTTCAGAATCTAATGAATTCCGGGCAATTGGTATCTCCACCTGAGGCTGGGGGATGATTGCATCAACCGATGCTTTAGGGAAAAGGTAGGCCCTCATCTTCTCATTTGGAAGGTAGGGACCTGAGGGGTTTTTCTGAAAACCCCCCACCCAGGATCGTAACGTTTCCCTGGCAGCATCCCTTGACTCCGTTGACTTAGGGTCATCAAAAGCCTCGGTAATCAGGTTAGAACAAACTGTACAAACCTGAGGGTCCCAATAGCGGTGAACACCTCTGGAGGCTGCGCATGCTGCGTGCCTCCTGCAATATTGATGTCCACAGAAGTTCTTACTGCAGACATTCCAGAACACACTCCCGCACTTCGGATGGTCCTCCTATAATGAGAAGAAAAATCCATGATTATCAAGTGAAGACTTTCACTTATATTGAGACATTTAGCTTATATAGAAAAGCTATAAAAGTTAGAAGGAAAGACACATACTTGTATTTCGTGCCCAGTCAATTGCTGAAACCTCCCAAGATACTAAAACTAAGGTTAATTCTATTCTAGAATACCTTAAGTAATTTCCTAAATGGAAATTTAAGGTGTAGTTCACACCTTGAGATAAAGTTTTAATATACGGGATAGAAAGAATATATAAAGAACTTACTTTCTATATATTGTACGGTCTCAACAAAAGGCTGTACAATATAACATAAAGTATGATGAAGAAATTTTAGTGTTATCACAAGCTCTGTACAGCAGTTTCTGCTAATGCAGTGTGTACTACACTACGAATACAGCAACTACTGTACATCGCATGCTGTTGTGCCGGCTAGCACGCGCCGGTACATGCCGGCGTGTGCATGCATGTGCGCATGCACGTGCGCATGCACGTGCGCATGCACGTGCCGGCGTGCGCATGCACGTGCCGGCCGACAACTACCCCTGTATAGTTCAAAGATATACTATCTTTAACTAATAGGCAGCCGCCCACTTATTCGCGACTGTGTGCCGCCCGGCATTCATTACCAGCCGACGGCTGAAAACACTAAAACCCGGCCGCCGGCCGCTAATCTTAGTATCCAGCAGATTCGGGCTGTGTTTCCCCTGCTGGCAGGCAAAGGTAATAAAACCTGTGCCCGCCGACAGTAGCCAAGAACCAGAGAACCTCCACCTGCCCCGCTGTCGGCTGTTAAGCCGGCAGCCGGGTTAGGGGTGCAACACTATAGTCAGAGAAACATTATGGTTGTAAGGTTATAAGGCGGCATTGCCATACGACCTTCCATCCAGAAAGAGTGAACTATGGAAGGGGAGAATGTAACATTCAGGCTTCCAAAGAATCCATAGTCTGCCGGGGTTCTACCGACGGACATGGAAGGGAGACCAAGGGAGGTCTGGGGTTCAATCTGCAAAGAATAAAGGGTCTCTGCCGGCTGACACGTAGTGCCAGCCAGCAGAGAGCTGAGCCTGTCCTCCATCCTAACCTATACTAGATACGGAAGTAGGACTGCGGCCAAAAGAAAATAAAAGAAAGAGAGATGGGGAAGGGATAAGGGTCCTATAGACTTCGTTCTAGCAGGAGACACACTCAGCTGTTAGGGAAGCTCATCCTAACCAAGAGTTGTCTATTAGGGAGGAAGACTGGCAATACTTGCTAACCTCCTCCCAACCAGAACAAAGTTATGTGAAGTTATTTCGCCGGGCAACAGAGAAAACTCATTCTCCAGCCCGAGAAAAACAACACAGGACAGTCTGCTAGGCCACTAGAGGAAGGAATCATCCTTCCAACATGGACTAGGGAAGCAAAGCTTCCTGTGTCCGCCCCTAACCAAGCAAAGGAGACTCCTTCTCTATGCTAGGAAGAAGCAGACCACAGACTAGAAACTCTGATGTTCTGCCCTAACCCAAAAAACCAGTCACTCTGGTTATCAGGTCAGGACAGACATATCCTAGAATTATTTTACAGATAGAACCACTAGGATTAAGCCGAAGGCTTACAGAGGGAAAGAGGGATTGAACTTAGCCTCCAGAGGAGAAAAAAAACAATCGGGGATGTGCGAAAGTATACTACTGTACCTAGAATACTAGACTAGGTAATATGAGAATCGATTACCTAAATCACCGGAACTCTCTCGTATACAATCTTGGAAAAACATTCAACAATATGTTACATGTATAAAATATTTGCCTATAGCTTCAATAATATAACATTCGGAAAAACTTATATCATGCATGAAAGTATTAGTGCCAGACCGGCAAGATCGGTACCTCGACCCGTGTCGAAATCACCGAGCTAAAACTGATGGTATAATATAAGCATTCCTAGCGGAGCTGAATAGCTAAATTATTAAAGCGTAACAAAACGGGAACGTCGCTCCAGCTAACTAAATGACCCATAAGAGCGAGCGATAGCATCCGGGATGCCTCCGGTAGGCAACAGCCCTTGTTTACGTTAGAATCACTTTTGATTTAATCCAAAACGACAAGAGCTTACATTTATACATAGTAAAGATAATACTCAACTTCCTAGAGGCAGAAGAGGCCGGAGAAGTCATCAAAATGTTGAATTAAATCCAAAATAACAAGAGAACACAAGGGAAAACACCGAGTAGTAGAGCTACATAAAAAGGAATAAAGAGGGCGCTACCGCCTTCATCAGATACACACTAGAAACGGAATAGTAGAGATGCCTTATGAGCGGCTCTCTTTTCATTCTCGTTTCAGATTCTTGTCACTATACCCCCTCGGAGCGTTAATACTGTTCGGGGCGAAGATAGCTATGTGACGTGTCAAGAATACGTCCTCTGATATTATGCGATATCCCTGTGAGATTATTTAGGGATATTCGCTCCATGAGTTAAAATTCTGGATACCTCAAGGTAAAATTCTCTGGGAATATCACTGTCGTCAAATATACCGTAGAAAGCTACCTAATAGGAACTTCCATCAGGATGACATGACCTGAGCCCCCCGCCCAAAAAAAAATGTATATATATATATATATATATATATATATATATATATATATATATATATATATATATATATATATATATATATATATATATATATATATATATATTTATATATATTGTTACGTGAGGGTGTGGCCCCACGAACAAGAAAAAAAAAGGATGTAGAGAGAAGGCGAAGCAGAAAAGACACAATTTTAAAGGGTTGTTAACACAAGCCAACACAATACCCAGTCAAATGTCTAAGGGCGGAGGTAGCAAACACGTGCTCTTCCCGAGGAGGTCGGATTCAATACGAAGTTATGCCCACATGCTTCTTTGTAACCCTGAACACCAAGAGAAATATTAAAAAATAAGCCTCTATCAGGCAGGCAATGGCAGTACGCCAATAATAGGATTAGTTGTATAAGCAGGAGTTTGTATTTTCTTTCGGGTACACACACAATGGAAATATAGTAATCTCTACGATAAAGCAAATGATTAAAATGACTATGAAGCATAAAAACAGTAGCACCTACAGTAATGCAAATAATGACTGGGAACAATGAAATAAAGTGAATATCACTTTACATGAATTTATTTACAGAGAAAAGTGAAAAAGAAAATAAAGAAACCACAAAAGGACACTTACAGGAAAACAATAATACAATTTAGGAATAAATAGAAAACGATACAGGCAAATAATTCCCCACCAGAAAATAACGAGGACTGTGTGTTAATATTTCAAAAGAAACTGAAATCGTTATCCTATAAAGAGGATAACAAGCAAATTACTATCCTCTGTCGAAGACACGACAAAAATGACACACTATTACAATTATGGAAACAAACACATTGAATATATATACATTTAGAAGGGAGGTAAAAATATTTATTTATGAATATGTGAATATAGAAATAAAATAACCAAACAAAATGACATCAGGTCCCGCTACACGTGCTATTCTCACAAATAAGCTTACAACGGAAACAGAAAAATAAAAAGGATGCTGACCCTCCCTAAAAATTAACCTGTAGCCAGAATATACTTATACAACCGAAAATGGGGAATACAGTAACGTTCTTAAGCGTTTTGTTTCCCCGAGAGTGGCGTATTCTTGTTGAAGGCAGCTAACCTTGCCTACCCCTAACTGCATAAAAGAAATAGTACAATACAAAACAAAAAAACAACACTTCACAATTAATCAAATCCCACGAAGCAGGCGTCCTTAGACAGGTAATTCGTGATCACTGGCCTTCCATGGGCCCACTGCACTACTTTGACCTAGCCCCCCCCCCCACTCCCCTTATCTCCTCTCACCAGACCTAAGCGAAGTCTTTCCTCCCTTGCTTTTTCCACAACTCCTATCCCCCACGGTAAGAGAGATGAGATGCTTCTTCTCCTTGCAAAGGTCCGAGGTTTTCTGAGAGAGAAGGGCAGTCGCTGGCCTCCGAGCTGGGGTATCAGCGGTGACCCCTTCACAGCTCTCCTAGCTGGGTCACGTGGGTCAAGTATTGGTACATGCATTTTGGCCCCAAGCGTTATGCTTCTTATGGGGCCCTCCTGGAACCTTTGTTGTGGACGCCACGCATCTTAGTGGAACAGCTATGGATTAAAAATGGTGTGAGCATTTGGACAAAGAGAGGAAATGGCCGACCACAGCTGCATCTAGGCCAAATCTTATGATCAGAGAGTAGGGGAAAGGCTTACATTTATAATTTTATTATTATAACTATAGAATAAATTACTATACACAACATACAATATGAACAAAATTAAGAGGTTAATTTGAGTGGCAACCATTACAAATAAACATCTTACAATTAAACAAATATTTCAACTAAAAATGAATACAAGACAACTCTCTTTTTCCAACGGAGACATACAACAAATGTGTAATTCTTTCAATACAAACAAGTTTAAGAGAGATGTGGCTCTCACACATCACAATATATATATATATATATATATATATATATATATATATATATATATATATATATATATATATATATATATATTTATATATATATATATATATATATATATTTATATATATATATATATATATATATATTTATATATATATATATATATATATATATATATATATATATATATATATATATATATATACATACATATATATATATATATATATATATATATATATATATATATATATATATATATATATATATATATATATATAGTATACACTCAAGAGTGTGCAGTTAAAACCAGCATTGGTATCAGATTTTTGCAGTAATGATCAGAATAAAATATATGATATGAACAAGTTCCTTTGATCAATATCATTATTGTTTAATTTTTTTTTTTAAATTGTTCATTTAATTGTTCCTAGTTCCGCATATCGGAATTTCATCTTTTCGGGAAAACAAAAGAAGCAAGTAAGCAAACAAAATAAAAAATATGTAATGTTGGCTCACTCCATTCATCTGGTAACTTGTCACGCATGATGATGACTCAAAAATACTGACATTACATAAAATTGCTTTAGGCCCTGCCAGAAATGGCATTTTGTCAGAAATAAAAAAAAAATTAAATATATGACAAATAATTTTAGTTTTTGTCAGTCTTCCAATTTTGTGTCAAAGTAAATACTAAGCCATCACAGTTCTACGGCCTCTCCAAATGGATTTTGATATTCAGCAGTGCATGGATGCTTCCTGTCCATCAATAATTTGTGTAGATAATGAGTTCATAACAAACATAATTTTTTTTTCTTTTTTTTTCAAGGGCTGGGGGAGAGTAGAGAGCTATCAGATTTTATATTAGAATTTAGTATTCTTTATCTTATTATATTATTTTTTCAAAAATCAATTACAAACACTTCATTGGTTATAGTGTTTATTTGATGCCTTTTAATACATATAAAATTTCACTCTATATATCACTTTAGTGAGATCAGTGTTATTGTATGGAAATGGGCCGTGGTATGACAATAAAACAATATCCAGCAGATTTTGTAGATTTAAGAACAAACCTCTCAGAATTATACTGGTAGTTGAATAACGGGAAAGGATTATAAAATGAGACTATAAGTGAAAGGATGAGATCATGTGAGGAGTAGATGGAGAAGCTTTGGGCATGTGCTTCACACTCTACAAGATAGATTAAGTCACCAAATATTTAACTGGTCTCCAATGAGAAGAGTTAGAAGGCATAGGCCTACATGGCTGAGGACCATAAAGCTTGAAATAGGAGATGATGACAGGAGAATTATTGATTTAAAAGCTTAATTTAGAGGCGAATGGTGAAATCTACCCATGACCCTTTACGTTATTAGTCGTATGAGAAGAGGATGATGAACAAAATATATGATAAATGAGATTTTAGTTACAGGTTGTCACAAATGTTTATATATATATATATATATATATATATATATATATATATATATATATATATATATATATATATATATATATATATATATATTTCTTGAGAAAAGATAAGTGAAATTGTTTTGGTATCCTGGTAATGGCTTCTAATCTTTGAAGAATAATATATAAGAGAAAAGAGATTGGGAAGTAACAAATGAAAGCCTACTAAAAGAGACTTTATAACTAAGATAATAAGGAAATAGCTCTTACAGTCCAAACATTATCTCAGTAATTAAAGGTCAGGTATCTTGTTTTACTAGATTATTCTGCAAATTTATTATAATTTTTTAGATATGATGGTCAAGATATTATCTCTATGGAATAGATTAAAAATAATATTTCTGATTAGCATATATTCAAGAAAAATCACAAACATTAACTATAATTATTGCCTTCTTTTGAGAGAGGTTGATATTGAGGTTATAAAACACCTGTTGTACGGATAAAGTTATAGATCAGTATATGTTTGCATATACATATATACTCACCTGAGTCACGTTGTACATCATAAGCTAAAGTTACGTTCAGGAGAGTTTTAATTAACAGTGTAGTAATAATTGTGTATTTATGTATCAAACTAGAGGATTATTCTATTTTCCTGTATCAAACAAGGGCAGCGTAAATTTCAACAACAACATTAAGAGACAATATTTTGCAGAGAGATTCTTTAAATCATACATTTCTGACGCTTTATATATATATATATATATATATATATATATATATATATATATATATATATATATATATATATATATATATATATATATATATATGTATATATATATAAATAAATATATATATATATATATATATATATATATATATATATATATATATATATATATATATATATATATATATATAAATATATATATTTTTTTTTTAAGCCAGATGGCTCAGTCACTCACTCTCCAAAGGAAAAGGCAACCCTTTTGGCTGATGTTTTGGACAGTAAATAGAGTAATGAAAAACTTGAACTTCCTCATTCATGTTTTCCTGAGGCTAACTAACTAGTTTAGCTACTCGATCTCAAGAAATTAAATATCAGTTCATGGACCTTGATGCTTATGGAGGTGTAAACCCAAATGGTATTTTTTCATTGTTTTTCATAAAGACAACAGATTCCTTAGCTCCAAAGTTTTCTGTTATTTTGCGCAAGCTAGCAAGAAGAGGAGCTTTTAGCACTTGTTGGAGGATTGGTAATGTTACTCCTCTATGCAAATGTAAATGTGTTTGTGGTAGCTAAAGTCCCACTGATTACCGCTCAATTTCCATAACTCCCTTATTATCTAAAGGTTTTGAGCGTCTTCTGGCAAAACGTCTTAATAGGTTTGCTGAAAGTAATCATCTATTCCCTAGTTTGCAATTTGGTTTTCGTAAAGGCCTTGGAGCATGTGATGCCCTTCTTATAATCTACAAAGCTGTATAAAAATCCCTTGATTTTGGTCAGGAAGTTCGTATGATTGGCCTTGATTTTAGTGCTGCCTTTCACCGTGTTAATCATGAGGCCGTTATTTTCAAACTCAAACAGTTGGGAGTGGGTGGGTCGTTTCTTAGCATTATTACTGATTTTTTAAGCAATAGATCTCAAAGAGTTGTTGTTGATGGGCACCATAGTGAGTACAGAAATTTGATATCCGGTGTTACACAGGGTACTGTTCTTGGCCCATTACTTTTCATACTATATACACATGACATGTGGTATGGCCTAGAAAAAAAACTTGTTGTATATGCAGATAATGCTACTCTCTTTACATCAATTCCATCCCCTAAATGTAGATCTGGGGTTGGTGAATCCCTTAATAGCAATTTAGCTAAAGTTAGTACATGGTGCAAATTATGGGGTATGAAGTTGAATCCTAACAAAACTCAAAGTATGATTGTAAGTAGGTCAAGGATGGTGGCTCCTCAACATCCAGATCTCAGAATTGATAATGTTTCTTTAAATTTGTATGACTCTTAAAATTTTAGGTGTGATTCTCGACAGAAAATTTACTTTTGAGAAACATATTAGGTCTGTGTCTTCTTCAATTGCACAAAAAATTGGCTTATTGAGAAAGTCTTACAAGATTTTCGGTGATCAATCTATTCTGAAGAAGTGTTTTAATTCTTTCATTCTACCTTGTTTTGAGTATTGTTCTCCTGTCTGGTCTTCCGCTGCTGATTCTCATCTTAATTTGTTAGACAGAAACTTACGGTCTATTAAATTTCTTATTCCTGATCTAGATATTAATATTTGGCACCGTCGTTCAATTAGTTCACTATGCATGTTACATAAGATTTTTCATAACTCTGACCATCCTTTACAATCAGATCTCCCTGGACAATTCTATCCTGTTCGTAATACTAGGAAGGCAGTTAATTTTAATAGTGTACCAACCGTGTGTCACACAATTGTACATAATTCCTCTTGTATATATTATGCTTGTATCTGCGCTCTTCCCTCGCACTAAAAAGAACCTGAATGATCATGTCTCAGGTTTTCCTCTGAACTTTGTCTGTCTCTCGAACATGCCATGTCCTGTTGCCTTGCCGTTTTGTATATAAAGAAGAGTGTTCTTTAATATATAACTCAGTCGTTTCCAATCTGCCTTTGAGTTCACAACTCCTCACTTCGGCACCGTCACATTGGTGACCCCGGAGTGACTCGCTCCTCCCGCCTCCCCATCCCCCCTACACCTCTCACCGTTACTATGACGCCGTCAACGCATACCTTCTGCAGCAGTACTCACCGTCGCCAGCCGCCCGTATAGCAACGCCTTTTCAGCTCTCTCAACAACCGTTGGGGGACCAAAGGGCTTCGCTCACCCTCGGGAAAATGACCAGTATCACTCGCCTGCAACCTGCCGCAGACAGCTCTCTTCGTGAGGTGAACCTACTTTGTGCCCTTATGGACAGCCACTTCATGACCTTCAAAACCTCCATCGATGCCTCCACTCGTGACGAAGAGGACACCTATTCAACTTCAACCGAAGCTGACGTGAATTCTATAGGACATACACGCCTATGAATGCCGTAGGACATACACGCCTATGAACGCCGTAGGCCTATGAATGCCGTAAGATATACTCGCCTATGAATGCCGTAGGCCTATGAATGCCGTAGGACACACACGCCTATGAATGCCGTAGTTCACACTCGCCTATGAATGCCGTAGGACACACACGCCTATGAATGCCGTAGGACACACTCGCCTACCCCGTGACAAGCCGCAGCAGCAACACAGCCACCCATCATCCACCACTTGCTCGCACCCCAACCATCGACTTCTACAGCCACTCACTGACGCTAATCGGCGAAGTTTTTACTACTACCTCTACAGATCCAGGGCACCTATTTAACATGTTCAGTATGTCATTATTAGAGGTGGAGCCATGTACCAACCGTGTGTCACACAATTGTACATAATTCCTCTTGTATATATTATGCTTGTATCTGCGCTCTTCCCTCGCACTAAAAAGAACCTGAATGATCATGTCTCCGGTTTTTACTCTGAACTTTGTCTGTCTCTCGAACATGCCATGTCCTGTTGCCTTGCCGTTTTGTATATAAAGAAGAGTGTTCTTTAATATATAACTCAGTCGTTTCCAATCTGCCTTTGAGTTCACAACTCCTCACTCCGGCACCGTCACAATAGCCAGGCCTTCACGATCATGAGGCTCAATACTACATAGTATTCTAGAAGTTTTACTCCAGTTGTTACCAAGTTGTGCAATGATCTTCCTAATCGGGTAGTTGAATCAGTAGAACTTTAAAAGTTCAAAGTTGGAGCAAATGTTCTTATGTTGACCAGGCTGTCATGAGCCTTTTTTACAGTTTATATATGACATATCTGTTTTTGACGTTGTCAATAGTTTATATAGGACATATGTTTTGACATTGTTACTGTTTTTAGAATTATTTAATGTTAATTTATCCTCATCATTTATTTATTTCCTTATTTAATTTCCTCTTTGGACTATTTTTCAGTATTGGAGCCCTTGGGCTTATAGCATCTTGCTTTTCAAAATAGGGTTATAGCTTGGATAGTAATAATAATAATAATAATAATAATAATAGTAATAATAATATATATATATATATATATATATATATATATATATATATATATATATATATATATATATATATATATATATATACATATATATACATGAGTATATATATATATATATATATATATATATATATATATATATATATATATACATAAATATATATGAATATATTTATATATATGTAGTTTTATATATATCCATATATAAATATATATATATATATATATATATATATATATATATATATATATATATATATATATTTATATATATATATATATATATATATATATATATATATATATATATATATATATATATAAATATATATATATATATATATATATATATATATATATATATATATATATATATATATATACAT
>NC_090726.1:178888281-178900781 GCF_036898095.1 Palaemon carinicauda
TAATAGCTTTATTTAATTATTTCAATTATTTAGCTATTTAGGCAATTACTCTTGTAAATTTTGATAATGTGCATAATTTTTGTTTCCCTTTTCTCTGTCGATCGTATAGTTAGAGTTTCGGTGATTTAGGTAACCGAGATCTCGTATAGCCTAGGTAACCTTACCTAGACGTTTCACTATACGTTCAACTTTCCCGGGTTACCCTCGTGTTTTGTTTTCATTCAGTGGAGACTGATACCTCCTATAATGTTATGAAAGATTGCACGTCTCTACTGAGACTTAAGGGTAATCTCTTTCCCTCTGAGTGTAGCCTTAGGCTACAACCCTAATAGCCGTGCCTTGAATTTTATTCAGACATGGCTAACTTAGGGTTTGTCCTGCCTCTTCCCTTAACCGTTGGTTGTGCTATACCATCGGGTTTTGGGATTTAGTCAGAATCTCAGAGTATTTAGTCTTATGTCGGCGACCTGCCGGCAGGGCAAATGGGTTGTAGGATACCATCATTCCCCTGCCTGCCAGGTGGCCGGCAATGGAGGTTAGCCCTCATTAGCCACACTTGAAGTTATGGTAGGATACCATCTTCTCCTTGCGACTAAAAGACTAGTCCTATGCCACAGTACTCTGGGCTGAAGAGTAATTTTCTTTAGCCTAGGATACGTGGCACTGGAACTCTGTTTCTTCTTTGTTAAGAGGAGGCGGCAGTGTCGCCATCCCCTTAACTGTGTCGGCAATCTCTGGGTTGGAGAACTGAGTCTCTCCTGTTCCCTGGGATTCTGCCGATACCGAAACAGAGTTTCTTTTACAGGTGGTAGGATTGACAATTTTTGCCAGTTCCTTCCATACTCGTTACAGGACCCTGTTCCCTACCCCACTGTCCTCTTTTGATGGCTTAGCCATTTTCTTTCTTTAGGCTGGCATCTTGCAATCTTCCTTTGCTGGTAGGTTGCCGGAGCCAGCCAGACTCCCTCTCGAGCCATGTCTTTGGCTGACGGCAGAGCATACTGCCGCCAACCACATCATCTGTTGGTGACCATGATGGCCATGAGAGGGAAGTCCTTTCTGTTCCCAAGGTTCTTCAGTCCTCCCTTGGACTGCTGCTACAGGTCCTGTTGCCGGGATACTGCCGGCCAGGCCGGCACAGATAGTGCTGACTCAGTTAGCAGCACGCCGACTGTACTGGTACTGCAGGACTTGCCGACCGGCAGTGTATCGGCGGTACCTTGTCGGCAATAGTACTGTAGCTGCATGGAAGCCTGAATAGTACATTCTCCCCTTCTATTAAAACCTTCTCTCTAGGAAAAGGCAGTCAAATTAGACTTTTACATCCTTAATTACTGTATACATTCACAGTAAGGAGTAGCCTTTTTTCCATGCTATCTCTCTCTCTCTCTCTAGTTAGCATGCCGGGTATGCCGGCAAGACCTAGCTATGCCGGCTACATGCCGGCTGAACTACTGTATATTTTATACAGGTAGCCAGTATATCTGCATTATAGAATATACTGCAGATAGAAAACTACTATATAGTTTATATTAGTAGTTATTTCCAATATATTTTGGATATCCAACACAGGCATTTGCTGAGCCCAATCCTATATTGAATGAATATGATTTCTTTAATATCCTGATTAGAAATCAGTAATAGGATTACCCTACAATATTAAACACTTCAAGGCAGGAGTAATACACGCCTAACCCTTGAAGGGTTCAGCATTTTTCCTTGAGTCTCCCTGATCAGGAAACTCTATATTTTAATATAGTAGGAAGACTACAGCAAATAGGCTGAGTTGGATATACAAATATATGTCTTTATTATCCTAGTCCAGCTGGCTTCATGCTAGATGGGCCATACTGTCATATGCTACTATGAAGGCAGCATAATGACTAGACTACAATACATGATGTACATTAGCCAGTAAATTGCAATATAGACTTACTGCAATTAGAAAACTACAGTACCATGATACAGTAGTATTTTCTGACATACCTTGGGTACCCTTGTACGAGCATTCTGCTGGTACCATTCATATATTGAATGAATAAGTTTTCTTCAATATTCTGATCGAGAATCAGTCATCCTGACCCCACAGTATTAACATTATTTTGGGACAGTGATTTGATACTTCTCTACCCCTAGGGGTAAGAGTCCTTTTACTTGGAGTAACTCTATAGAGAAATCTCCATGTAGTTAATACTGAGGGGAGGCAACAGCATTTGCTCACAGGGGTACACAAGTATGTATCACCTACTATCCCTTTATAGCTTACTATCCTAAGCTACTCCATTGTAAAGGACATTTGCATGTTGATTGTCAAGGAGTTAATCCATTGTATACTCATTTGGTTTTCCTTTCTTTACAGGAGGAACACCAGATACCTTGTGCTGCAGTCCTCTGCAAGGCCAAGAGTAAGTATTTTTACGGTCATAATACTTGCAGGTTTCATGCCCCCTGCAATATTATTTCCGGATCCCTACATTATTGGAACCCACAGGTTTGCAATATATGTCGGACATTAACCCTGGATAGGTACGCTCCTCAGACACCCCTTTAAGGGTATACTCGGTCGCGCGCGACCCCGACGCAAAAAAAAAAATGATTGAAGAATCTGTTTTTGCAGTAACCTCCTTTTTTTTTGCCAAAAAAAAAGTTCAATGAATGCTTAAAACTACTGTAAAGATAAATACTACTCATCTGCTGAAAAACTATTTATTATAAATATTTTAAAAAATTAAGTAGAAAAATAAAAAGACCTTACATAAAAATTCATAAAAAAAAATTTATACATATATACACAAATCCTTTTAGGAATTGATTCTTGAATGTTTAGGACACATCTTGATGTATTTTGGATGAAGTCGGACCCATGGAGGTGAAGATCTGAAATGAGAAAAAAAGGGTAACTTTTTTTGGCCAAAAAAATTTGTCCAAATTTCATGAATTTTTTTGGGTACCCAAATGAAATAGGAAGTGGCTAATTTTTTTAGGGAATAAACATATGTTATCCTAAAATTGAAATATGTAAAAAAATCTTCATTATTTTGTAAATTACATTTATATCAGGGGCCATATCTAAAGGTAATTTTTGGAGTACTTAGAAATTTCGTAAAATAAATACATATATTTAATATATAATATGATATTTATGCAGGTACAAATATACCAAAATATCACAAATTCTATAGGGAACAAGAATATATATAGATAGGGCAACTTACGCTTCGGATATGTCCACAAAATGGCCGCCTACCACACTGACTCAGACTCCCTAATCTGTCACCTGAAATGCAGGAAGGGTATGTCAATTTCAAGGTGTTATTTACTAATCTAATTATTCCTGGATATGCATAAAAATTGTATGGTGGATTGCTGGATGATTGTCAATTAGTTTACGACTATAAAATTAGAATTTTGACCCAAAAAAAATTTTTTGAAGGGAAATATAATCGAAAAAAAACAAATGTAAAACAACATAATATTTTAGCTAAAAAAATTTGATGATATTCAATCAAAAAAGAAGTAAACAAAATTTTCCGACATATAAACATCTAAATGTTAGAAAGTGTGCCTTGATGGTTGGGCTAACACGTGCATGTCTTTTTTTTATCTGAGATGCTGTATATTAGAATGCTGGCCATTTATCCGCGAGTGCCCCTTTTTATTTGTTTTGCATTTTTTTGCTTAGTCATGTTACCGTAAGGGATTGCCAAATAGTGTCGTAAAACTTTTGCTTTTTTAGTGTTGGAAAGTGTGTCTTGATGATCTGGCTACCCATGCGTGACTTTGTTTTTTTCAGATACGACGTAGTTATTGGTATATTGGGTATTTAACTGCGGTTGCCAATTTCTGTTTTTTTTTCAATATTTGTAAAAATTTACTACGTAGTAAGGAATTACCGTATATTATTGATTTTTTTTTCATGTTTATGTGTTAGAAAGTTTGCCTTGATGGTTGGGCTAACACGTGCATGTCTTTTTTTTTCTGAGATGCCGTATATTAGAATGTTGGGCATTTTTCCGCGAGTGCCCCTTTTTATTTGTTTTGCATTTTTTGCTTAGTCATGTTACCCTAAGGAATTGGTAGGTAGTGTCGCAAAACTTATATTTTTATAGTGTTGGAAAGTGTTTCTAGATGATCTGGCTACCCATGCCTATCTTTTTTTTTAGCCAGATATGGCGTATATATAGGTATGTGTTCGATTTTCCTGTGATTGCCATTTTTTCGTTTTTTCCCATTTCTTTCAAAATTACTACGTACTGAGGAACTATCACAGAGTAATGATTCATTTATATGTTTATTTGTCGGAAAATGTGCCTTGATGGTTTGCCTAGTACGTGGCTGAATTTTTTTTTTCTGAAATGCCGTATATTAGAATGGCCATTTTTCCGCGAATGCCCCTTTTTATTTGTTTTGCATTTTTTCGCTTAGTCATGTTACCGTAAGGAATTGGCAAGTAGTGTCGCAAAACTTGTATTTTTATAGTGTTGGAAAGTGTTTCTAGATGATCTGGCTACCCATGCCTATCTTTATTTTTAGCCAGATATGGCGTATATATAGGTATGTGTTCGATTTTCCTGCGATTGCCACTTTTTCGTTTTTTCCCATTTCTTTCAAAATTACTACGTACTAAGGAACTATCACAGAGTAATGATTCTTCTAGATGTTTATTTGTCGGAAAATTTTGTTTACTTCTTTTTTGATTGAATATCATCAAATTTTTTTAGCTAAAATATTATATTGTTTTACATTTTTTTTTCGATTTTATTTCCCTTCAAAAAATTTTTTTTGGGTCAGCATTTTAATTTTATAGTCGTAAAATAATCGACAATTATCCAGCAACCCACCATATAATTTTTATGCATATCCAAGAATAATTAGATTAGTAAATAACACCTTGAAATTGACATACCCTTCCTACATTTCAAGTGGCAGATTAGGGAGTCTGAGTCAGTGTGGTTGGCGGCCATTTTGTGGACATATCCGAAGCGTAAGTTGCCCTATCTATATATATTCTTGTTCCCTATAGAATTTGTGATATTTTGGTATATTTTTACCTGCATAAATATCATATTATATATCAACCCTGGATAGGTACGATGGGTCGTTCGCGACCCCGAGCGTCAAAAAAAAACAGGTTTTTCTCACGTGACTCACCCCAGTGACTGAATTTGTGGGTGATCGACCTGCAGGAGGTGTCTCCCCTACACGCTCTAGTAGTGTCCAGATGTGCATTGCTGTAGCTGTACTCCTTCCCCGATTTCTGAGACGCGTCGGGGTCGAGCGCGACCGAGTTTACCCTTCTAAGGTAATTTGCATAATTATCAAAGTTATTACGTATTATGAAATTGTCGTAGAATGGTGCAACTTGTATAGGTTATCAGTTGTGGAAAGTCTTGGTGGATTGTTTGGCTACCATGTGCATGATTTTTTTTTTAGTTAAAATGTCGTTCATCACCACGAGGACCATTTTACCGCGAGTGCCAGTTTTTCATTTTTTTTCATTTTTTTGCCAAGTCATTTTTCCGTAAGATATTGCCAAATAGTGTCGTAAAACTTTTGCTTGTTTAGTGTTGGAAAGTGTGTCTAGATGATCTGGCTACCCATGCGTGACTTTGTTTTTGTCAGATACGACGTAGTTATTGGTATATTGGGTATTTAACTGCGGTTACCAATTTCTGTTTTTTTTCAATATTTGTAAAAATTACTACGTAGTAAGGAATTGCCGTATATTATTCATTTTTTTTTCATGTTTATGTGTTAGAAAGTGTGCCTTGATGGTTGGGCTAATACGTGCATGTCTTTTTTTTTTATCTGAGATGCCGTATATTAGAATGTCGGGCATTTTACCGCGAGTGCCCCTTTTTCATTTTTTTTCATTTTTTTGCCAAGTCATTTTTCCGTAAGATATTGCCAAATAGTGTCGTAAAACTTTTGCTTTTTTAGTGTTGGAAAGTGTGTCTAGATGATCTGGCTACCCATGCGTGATTTTGTTTTTGTCAGATACGACGTAGTTATTGGTATATTGGGTATTTAACTGCGGTTGCCAATTTCTGTTTTTTTTTCAATATTTGTAAAAATTTACTACGTAGTAAGGAATTGCCGTATATTATTGATTTTTTTTTCATGTTTATGTGTTAGAAAATGTGCCTTGATGGTTGGGCTAACACGTGCATGTCTTTTTTTTATCTGAGATGCCGTATATTAGAACGTTGGGTATTTTTCCGATAGTGCCCCTTTTTATTTGTTTTGCATATTTTTGCTTAGTCATGTTACCGTAAGGAATTGGAAAGTAGTGTCGCAAAACTTATATTTTTATAGTGTTGGAAAGTGTTTCTAGATGATCTGGCTACCCATGCCTATTTTTTTTTAGCCAGATATGGCGTATATATAAGTATGTGTTCGATTTTCCTGTGATTGCCATTTTTTCGTTTTTTCCCATTTCTTTCAAAATTACTACGTACTAAGGAACTATCACAGAGTAATGATTCATTTATATGTTTATTTGTCGGAAAATGTGCCTTGATGGTTTGCCTAGCACGTGGCTGAAATTTTTTTTTTCTGAAATGTCGTATATTAGAATGGCCATTTTTCCACGAGTGCCCTTTTTATTTGTTTTGCATTTTTTTGCTTAGTCATGTTACCGTAAGGATTTGGCAAGTAGTGTCGCAAAACTTATAATTTTATAGTGTTGGAAAGTGTTTCTAGATGATCTGGCTACCCATGCCTATCTTTTTTTTTTAGCCAGATATGGCGTATATATAGGTATGTGTTCGATTTTCCTGTGATTGCCATTTTTTCGTTTTTTCCCATTTCTTTCAAAATTACTACGTACTAAGGAACTATCACAGAGTAATGATTCATTTAGATGTTTATTTGTCGGAAAATGTGCCTTGATGGTTTGCCTAGTACGTGGCTGAATTTTTTTTTCTGAAATGCCGTATAATAGAATGTTAGCCATTTTTCCGCGAGTGCCCCTTTTTATTTGTTTTGCATTTTTTTGCTTAGTCATGTTACCGTAAGGAATTGGCAAGTAGTGTCGCAAAACTTATATTTTTATAGTGTTGGAAAGTGTTTCTAGATGATCTGGCTACCGATGCCTATCTTTTTTTTAGCCAGATATGGCGTATATATAGGTATGTGTTCGATTTTCCGGTGATTGCCATTTTTTCGTTTTTTCCCAATTCTTTCAAAATTACTACGTACTAAGGAACTATCACAGAGTAATGATTCCTCTAGATGTTTATTTGTCGGAAAATTTTGTTTACTTCTTTTTTGATTGAATATCATCAAATTTTTTTAGCTAAAATATTATATTTTACATTTTTTTTTCGATTTTATTTCCCTTCAAAAATATTTTTTGGGTCAGAATTTTAATTTTATAGTCGTAAAATAATCGACAATTATCCAGCAACCCACCATACAATTTTTATGCATATCCAATAATAATTAGATTAGTAAATAACACCTTGAAATTGACATACCCTTCCTACATTTCAAGTGGCAGATTAGGGAGTCTGAGTCAGTGTGGTTGGCGGCCATTTTGTGGACATATCCGAAGCGTAAGTTGCCCTATCTATATATATTCTTGTTCCCTATAGAATTTGTGATATTTTGGTATATTTTTACCGGCATAAATATCATATAATATATTAAATATATGTATTTTTTTACGAAATTTCTAAGTACTCAAAAAATTACCTTTAGATATGGCCCCTGATATAAATGTAATTTACAAAATAATGAAGATTTTTTTACATATTTCTATTTTGGGATAACATATGTTTATTCCCTAAAAAAATTAGCCACTTCCTATTTCATTTGGGTACCCAAAAAAATTCATGAAATTTGGACAAATTTTTTTGGCCAAAAAAAGTTACCCTTTTTTTCTCATTTCAGATCTTCACCTCCATGGGTCAGACTTCATCCAAAATACATCAAGATGTGTCCTAAACATTCAAGAATCAATTCCTAAAAGGATTTGTGTATATATGTATAAACTTTTTTTTATGAATTTTTATGTCAGGTCTTTTTTTTTCTACTTAATTTTTTGAAATATTTATAATAAATATTTTTTCTGCAGATGAGTAGTATTTATCTTTACAGTTGTTTTAAGCATTCATTGAAGTTTTTTTTGGCTAAAGAAAAAAGGTGGTTACTGCAAAAACTGATTTTTCAAGAATTTTTTTTGGCGTCGAGGTCGTTCGCGTCCGAGTATACCCGGTTCCTAGGACATCACGGATGGAAGATAGGCTTCTAGAAGTCTCGACTTTCTCCAGCTCAGGAGTTTCGATGTTTAAAAAACCATCGAAGCCCTCAATCACATCAACTCTCTTTTCCTTTGGAAATATAAAAGGAGCTCGTGAGGTCTGTCAAGAGACTCAGGTAT
The DNA here is from genome assembly GCF_036898095.1 of Palaemon carinicauda. Classification (NCBI taxonomy): domain Eukaryota; kingdom Metazoa; phylum Arthropoda; class Malacostraca; order Decapoda; family Palaemonidae; genus Palaemon; species Palaemon carinicauda. The sequence continues at coordinate 178,896,665 of NC_090726.1, forward strand.
TCAGTCAGAATACCAAAACGCCAACAGGAAAAAGCGCTAAACTTTCCCCAGTTCGCTATAGTGACAGACCTTGTGCTAAGGGCACACCGGAAAGTTGCGTTAAGAGCTTGGAGAAAACACGCATCAAATGCTTGAAGAGATCAATACAGACTGAGATCGGTCCCTCTTTAATCGCTTCTCTAACAGAAATTAGAGCACGAAAGTCCCAAGACTCTGCTGGTCCTTTCATGGGTGGGGAAGCCCCCTCAACACAGATCAGGCTCCCTACAACAGATCTGGGACACCGAAGTGATAATAAGACGTCACATTCGAACGTCTCATTCAGTCTTGGTGAAGTTACCCATCCCTCTCTTAAAGGGACGGCACCTACCAGCAGTTCATTTACAACTGATCCACGATGTGACGGTGGATACTCTATTTCGATACAGACCGATAGAGTTGGAATGGTCCATGGGCGCAGACATATTCTCTCCCAGATGGGAACAAGTCCCGGAACTGCAATTCGACCTCTTCATCACGAGCGTCTTCAAGAAACTACCTTGCTATATTGCCCCATACGAGGATCATCTAGTGGGGCTAATAGACTAGATGAGGCTGGTCCTAGCTCTGACCCTAGGTATATTTCCGAAGATTCAGAAATTGACTGCCTTCGTTTTATCACAGAGAACCCAAACTCTTCATTTCATGATTTTCTCGCTCTAGCGGTTAGAAAAAGGTTTGGGATCTCAAAAGGCAATATAAAATTCTTAGAAGAATACAAGGCCAAGTCAACTAGAAGACAATATGAGTCTTCCTGGAAAAAGTTGGTTGCGTTTGTCAAAGCAAAACGACCGAAAGAAATTTCAATAAACTTCTGTCTGTCCTTCTTTGTCTACCTTCATGGCCAAGGTCTGGCGGCCAATACGATAAATAAGTGCAAGTCAGCCTTGACTAGGCCTCTCCTATATGCCTTTCAAGTGGATCTAGCGAATGGAATCTTTAATAAGATTCCAAAGGCATGTGCTAGGTTTAAGCCCGTGGTACCACCAAAGCTCATCTCTTGGTCTTTGGACAAGGTCTTACATTATGCCTCATCTGTGAACAATGAAGATTGTTCTCTTAAGGATCTAACCCAAAAGGTTATTTTTCTGTTTGCTATCGCCTCCGGGGCTAGAGTTAGTGAAATAGTGGCCGTATCCAGAGATGAGGGTCACAATCAGTTCACGGAAGTGGGAGAACTGAATCTATTTCCTGATCCATCCTTTCTCGCTAAAAACGAGCTACCCACTAAGAGGTGGGGTCCCTGGAGAATCTGCCCTCTGAAGGAAGATGTCTCTCTATGTCCTGTAGAGTGTCTAAAGGTCTATCTTCGTAGAACTTCAGACTTCAGGGGAGGACAGCTCTTTAAAGGAGAAACTTATGGATCAAATTTATCCATAAAACAATTAAGGGCGAAGCTCACCTACTTTATTCGTAAAGCAGATCCGGACAGTACTCCCGCAGGTCATGATCCGAGAAAGATTGCTTCATCACTGAACTTCTTTCAGTATATGGACTTTGAGCGCCTTCGTTCATACACTGGATGGAAATCATCCAGAGTGTTTTACAAACACTATGCAAAACAAGTGCATGAACTGAAACACTTCGTAGTGGCGGCAGGTAGTGTATTAAAACCTGCCCCCTAATTACTGTAGTAAACAGTTTTTGGTTTGGGACCTCACATGTCCTCGCACATGTAACGGATGAGAATCATCCAGAGTGTTCTACATACACTATGCTAGACAAATCCATGTTCTGAAGCAATATGTGGTGACGCCAGGTAGAATATTTAACCTGCTGTCTAATTCTATGATGAACAGCTAATTGACTGGGACTGTCAATTAAAGGGAGAAGAGGTCACCCTTCTTAGGTGTGACTTCTTTTAATTAAGTGTTACCATGATAACACTGGCTCTGTTCAAAATCCCAGGTGTGGAATTATAAAGATAGCACTAGTGCCAGTGTACAAAGTACACAGTGCAGATAAAAGTAACCAGTACAGGAATTATGAAGAGAATTTGTTTTATTATTTTCTTCAGTCTGAGAGTGGCACTCATCATTTCTTCCTTCAGGAAGGAACTATAGTCTCTGTACTTGTTACAGGTATAATCCCATTGTCATACTACATTCGTTTAACTGAACATCTTTTAGTCATTTTTAGTAATAAATGTATATTAGAATGTAGTGCGTTCACCTTCGCCAGACAATTGTATGTATACATGCCAGAGTTCTTCATATATTTGTATGCATCAAATAATAGATACATGAGACACTGATGTTATTTTAGCAAATATACAACTATGAGACTATTTGTATATTCAGTGTGTACTTATGTTTGGTCATACTATGTATGTTAACCTCAAGATGCCTTTTCTACTGTCTAGAATGACTCTTCCCTGTAGGAGGCAGGAAGCACTAACATTGGTTATGGTTAGTGATGGTGACAAATAACGGTAACGTCGCTTGTCTCATGTGGTCCCCATGACCATAGAAAAGGTTGCTATAAGATTAAGGCACTGATTAAAAATCCACAGATACACTAATGCTCTGGTATGCTTCCATCACGACGACATGGCTTGAGCCCCATGTCGTCCTGATGGACCCACCCATCTCTTCTAAAAGAAAAGATCTTCACAGTATCCCTCCCGTGATACTGTATCTGTAACACCACGCTCAATGCTACAAGGAATGTCCGCCGTCGTGGGAATGGCGCTGTTGTATTTCCAATAGTATTACGAGAGCGGGGAGAGCCTTTGGACGGCTCCCTTTTGCCACATCCTCCTCGAGGCCAAAACGCTGTTTGGGGTGCAGATTGCTATGGAGGCGTGTCAAGAATGCGTCCGCTGATATTATGCGATATCCTTTGGAGAAGTTTTAAGGATATTCGCGCCAGGAGTTAGAATTCTGGATACCTAAAGGTAAAATTAATCTGGGAATATCACTGTAGTACATATATCCCTTAGGAACCTACTTTAAGGAACTTCCATTAGGACGACATGGCCATCTCACCTAAAAATAGATTTTTCGCTTCGCTCAAAATATATATATATATATATATATATATATATGAATATATATATGGATATATGATTATGTATATATATATATATATATATATATATATAGATAGATAGATAGATAGATTTATACTTTACATAATACTTATTGACATTCAAAAAATTTCAATTTAAATCCCTAAAACTCCATCGTTATTAACAGAATACACTTTGGTCGCCGTAAAAGGAAATCAAATCAGCTTGATAGAGAGAGAGAGAGAGAGAGAGAGAGAGAGAGAGAGAGAGAGAGAGAGAGAGAGAGAGAGAGAGAGAGAGAGAGAGAGGGAGAGAGAAAGGAGGGGGGGGGTTTATGATGTTTAAATTACATATTTTTTAGATCGATTTAGTTTTATGGATATCAGATACTGGTAATTTCTTACAGTTTTAATGTAAAAAGAAGAGCATATTTTTATCAGCAAATTAAACTAAATTTCGAAATAATGTCTTTTTGTTTTAAATATTTGTTTGCAAAAACAAATATTTACACCTTATTTTCGTTTATATAAACGTCTTAGTCTATAAATAAATTTTTGATAATTTCTGTTAGCTTTGATTTGTGTATCTTGAGAATATCCTATCTCCTAAAGTATTTTTACTTTTTCAGTTGCTACATGGATGAATTCATAACTTTGAATGCTGAAACAATGATTTTATCTTATTACCACAGATCATTTGTACTCATCCACCCATTTTCCTCTTCTTCTTTTTTCAAAAACTCCTATAAATTACGAGGAGGAAGAGCGTCATAGGTTTCAACTTTTCGTAATATTTGATAATGCATACATGGGTTTTCACTATCCACTTATATTGTTTAAAATGGATATCAATTTGTGCAATGTTTACCTTTAGGAGAAACGGCATATTACCTTACAATAGCAATTTATGTAATAATATCGATGACCCTCTTCATCTTAGATAAAAATTCCTAAATTCAGTAATAATAACTAATATACTTGAATAAGTACACTGTTAAAAGAACCGTAATATTAATTGGAAATTATCCGTAAAATTATATTATGCTCAGCCGTATTTCAATAAATACAG
>NC_090726.1:178905083-178912583 GCF_036898095.1 Palaemon carinicauda
TTATTATTATTATTATTATTATTATTATTATTATTATTATTATTATTACTAGCTAAGCTACAACCCTAGTTGGAAAAGCAAGAGGCTATAATTATGACGAAGGGCTCCAACAGGAAACAATAGCCCAGTGAGGAAAGGAAATAAGGGAAACACTCGGGTTAGTGATACATATTCATAACAGCAAATGTCAACAAGAATACTGTATACCTTGGGGGGAGAGAGAGAGAGAGAGAGAGAGAGAGAGAGAGAGAGAGAGAGAGAGAGAGAGAGAGAGAGAGAGAGAGAGAGAGAGAGAGAATCAAAGCTTCAGTAGATTGCTTGATGTGATATTTATGATGCCAAAAAAAATATGAAAAGACGAGTGTAGTACGTTTCAATCTCCAAGCTATAATGGTCCTTATAATAAGGAGCAATAAGGTTGCTTTCTTAAGTCTATTTGGAGTGGCATATGCCTTTTTAACAAATTAAACCATCTTGTCTTTACCTCGCACCTTATATGCTTCTTGGAAATGGCACTCTCTCTCTCTCTCTCTCTCTCTCTCTCCTCTCTCTCTCTCTCTCTCTCTCTCTCTCTCTCTCTCTCTCTCTCTCTCTCTCTCTCTATTCCACTACTACCTAAACGGAGAAGAATAAAAAGAAAGTGTTCAATTAAAGGTCTTCAGTTAAGAGTTATTACAAAACACTACAAAATAATACTTGTCCTGTACTCACCACCCAATGTCAGGAGTCTGAAGCTGTGACAGTTCGCTTTTCCTGTTAAAAGAGAAAAGATAAGATTATTTTCATGATTTTATTACAAATATACAAAATATTCTAAGGGTTGTAGCTCAAATAATAGTAATAATAATGATAATCACCCACAATGGTATGCAATACCGAATTCTACACCTGGGAGTGTATATCCTATGGAACCTATGCCCTAAGCCGAAACAATACCTGCAGGGACAACTTTATTATTGGTAAAGCCGTCCCTGCAGGCATTGTTTCGGCTCAGGGAATAAGTTCGAATCCTTACTCAACCAGAAGCATTTATCATGAATGAATTACCAAAGGATATACCCACACAGAGGTAGAATTCTGTATTGAATTCTATTGTGGTAGATATTTACACATATGTATATATATATATATATATATATATATATATATATATATATATATATATATATATATATATATATATATATATAGATATATAGATATATAGATATATAGATATATATATATATATATATATATATATATATATATATATATATATATATATATATGTATATAGATATATATATATATATACATATATATAATATTTTTGGTTAAAACACACCAAATAAGGGTTTCGCCCTTACCAAAGGGCTCATCAGGTGGGTTCTGCCAACTTCCACTTTTGAAAAAGATAGAAGCCAGCAAGGTTTCCCACGACCCCTCCTCACCACTACCTCATTTAATCCAAGCAGCATGGAGCGAGGCAACTAAGCCAAGCTTAATTAGGCCAGGCAATTAAGCCAAGCCTTTAATCCAAGCAGCATGAAGCCAGACAATTAAGCCAAGCTTCTCTAGACCAGGCAATTAAGCCAACTCTTTAATCCAAGCAGCATGAACCAGACAATTAAGCCAAGCTTCTCTAGACCAGGCAATTAAGCCAAGTCTTCAATCCAAAAGCATGAAGCCAGACAATTAAGCCAAGCTTCTCTAGACCAGGCAATTAAGCCAAGCCTTCAATCCAAAAAGCATGAAGCCAGACAATTAATCCAAGCTTCTCTAGACCAGGCAATTAAGCCAAGCCTTCAATCCAAAAAGCATGAAGCCAGACAATTAAGCCAAGCTTCTCTAGACCAGGCAATTAAGCCAAGACTTCACTCCAAAAAGCATGAAGCCAGACAATTAAGCCAAGCTTCTCTAGACCAGGCAATTAAGCCAAGCCTTCAATCCAAAAAGCATGAAGCCAGACAATTAAGCCAAACTTCTTTAGGCAGGCATTTAAGCCAAGCCTTTAATCCAAAAAGCATGAAGCTAGACAATTAAGCCAAGCTTCTCTAGACCAGGCAATTAAGCCAAGCCTTTAATCCAAGCAGCATGAAGCGAGACAATTAAGCCAGGCTTCTCTAGACAAGGCAATTAAGCCAAGCCTTTAATACAAAAAGCACGAAGCCAGATAATTAAACCAAGCTTTTCTAGACCAGGCAATTAAGCCAAGCCTTCAATCCAAGCAGCATGAAGCCAGACAAATAAGCCAAGCTTCTTTAGGCTAGGCAATTAAGCCAAGCCTTTAATCAAAGCAGCATGAAGCCAGACAATTAAGCCAAGCTTTTCTAGACCAGGCAATTAAGCCAAGCCTTTAATCCAAAAAGCATGAAGCCAGACAATTAAGCCAAGCTTCTCTAGACCAGGAAATTAAGCCAAGCCTTCAATCCAAAAAGCATGAAGCCAGAAAATTAAGCCAAGCTTCTCTAGACCAGGCAATTAAGCCAAGCCTTTAATCCAAAAAGCATGAAGCCAGAAAATTAAGCCAAGCTTCTCTAGACCAGGCAATTAAGCCAAGTCTTTAATCCAAAAAGCATGAAGCCAGACAATTAAGCCAAGCTTCTCTAGACCAGGCAATTAAGCAAAGTCTTTAATCCAAAAAGCATGAAGCTAGACAATTAAGCCAAGCTTCTCTAGACCAGGCAATTAAGCCAAGCCTTTAATACAAGCAGCATGAAGCCAGACAATTAAGCCAAGCTTCTCTAGACCAGGCAATTAAGCCAAGCCTTTAATACAAGCAGCATGTAGCTAGACAATTAAGCCAAGCTTCTCTAGACCAGGCAATTAAGCCATGCCTTCAATCCAAAAAGCATGAAGCCAGACAATCAAGCCAAGCTTCTCTAGACCAGGCAATTAAGCCAATCCTTTAATCCAAGCAGCATGAAGCCAGACACTTTAGCCAAGCTTCTCTAGACTAGGCAATTAAGCCAAGCCTTCAATCCAAAAAGCATGAAGCCAGACAATTAAGCCAAGCTTCTCTAGACCAGGCAATTAAGCCAAGCCTTCAATACAAAAAGCAAGAAGCCAGACAATTAAGCCAAGCTTCTCTAGACCAGGCAATTAAGCCAAGCCTTCAATCCAAAAAAAATGAAGCCAGACAATTAAGCCAAGCTTCTCTAGACCAGGCAATTAAGCCAAGTCTTTAATCCAAAAAGCATGAAGCCAGACAATTAAGCCAAGCTTCTCTAGACCAGGCAATTAGGCCAAGCCTTCAATCCAAAAAGCATAAAGCCAGACAATTAAGTCAAGCTTCTCTACACCAGGCAATTAAGCCAAGCCTTCAATCCAAAAAGCATGAAGCCAGACAATTAAGTCAAGCTTCTCTACACCAGGCAATTAAGCCAAGCCTTCAATCCAAAAAGCATGAAGCCAGACAATTAAGCCAAGCTTCTCTATACCAGGCAATTAAGCCAAGCCTCCAATCCAAAAAGCATGAAGCCAGACAATTAAGCCAAGCTTTTCTACACCAGGCAATTAAGCCAAGCCTTCAATCCAAGCAGCATGAAGCCAGACACTTAAGCCAAGCTTCTCTAGACCAGGCAATTAAGCCAAGCCTTCAATCCAAGCAGCATGAAGCCAGACACTTGAGCCAAGCTTCTCCAGAACAGGCAATTAAGCCAAGTCTTCAATCCAAGCAGCATGAAGCCAGACACTTAAGCCAAGCTTCTCTAGACCAGGCAATTAAGCCAAGCCTTCAATCCAAGCAGCATGAAGCCAGACACTTAAGCCAAGCTTCTCTAGACCAGGCAATTAAGCCAAGCCTTCAATCCAAGCAGCATGAAGCCAGACAATTAAGCCAAGCTTCTCTAGACCAGCCAATTAAGCCAAGCCTTCAATCCAAGCAGCATGAAGACAGACAATTAAGCCAAGCTTCTCTAGACCAGGCAATTAAGCCAAGCCTTCAATCCAAAAAAGCATGAAACCACACAATTAAGCCAAGCTTCTCTAGACCAGGCAATCAAGCCAAGCCTTTAATTATGCTAAGCCTTTAATCCAAGCAGCATGAAGCCAGATAATTTAGCCAAGCTTCTCTAGACCAGGCAATTAAGCCAAGCCTTCAATCCAAGCAGCATGAAGCCAGACAATTAAGCCAAGCTTCTCTAGACCAGGCAATTAAGCCAAGCCTTCAATCCAAAAAGCATGAAGCTAGACAACTAAGCCAAGCTTCTCTAGACCAGGCAATTAAGCCTAACCTTCAATCCAAAAAGCATGAAGCCAGACAATTAAGCCAAGCTTCTCCAGAACAGGCCATTAAGCCAAGTCTTTAATCCAAAAAGCATGAAGCCAGACAATTAAGCCAAGCTTCTCTATACCAGGCAATTAAGCCAAGCCTTTAATCCAAGCAGCATGAAGCTAGACAATTAAGCCAAGCTTCTCTAGACCAGGCAATTAAGCCAAGACTTTAATCCAAGAAACATGAAGCCAGACAATTAAGTCAAGCTTTTTTAGGCCAGGCAATTAAGCCTAGTATCCTTAGGACCAAAACTGACTCTGCTCCCAGTCCTCCATCAGCAGCCATTGGATGAGCACCTCATCAGAGATGCAGCTTCCTTCCCCAGCTGAACTATCTTGGGCCAACCTATAAGGACAAGACTGCTTAATAGAAAAAGCCCAGCTTCATCCCTCTGTAGAGCCGGTCTTCTACATTATTCCCCCAGAACCACCCAAAGGTTAGTATCCAAAAGAATAGATCTAGATATCCGACCATTTGTACACTTGGCAAAGGTCCTGTACACCCCATCAAGGTACATAGCATACTGGAATCTGCCAGATTTCTTCCATGAGCAGCGTCAGTCCTCCAGGTTATTCCAAGCATCGTTCAAGCTGGAGAGTTAAGTATTGCATTCCTCAAGCCAGGCCGTCCATCCAAGCGTCCTTCAAGCTGGGTAATCAGGTCGAAGATCTTGAAGTTCTGGTCCTGGAAATCTTGTCTGAGTCTCTTTTTTCCTCACAAAATAAACCGAAATTGAACTTAACATAACTTATATTCCTTTTAAAAAATATTCCTTTCAAATCAAAAGTGGAAAAATATATATACATATATATATTTTTTTTTTCACTGAAATTTTACTCCTATGATGTATGCTTGTACTTCTACATCAAAGGATATTTCCTCCTCAAAAAAGAAAAGTTCCTTTTTCTCTCCATCTTCCATAGTCCAATCCTTTGATCCTTCCAAATGATTAGTACTTCTTCCAATGATGTATTTTATGGTTTTTTTTTATTTTTTTTCATGTTTTTCTTGCTTTTCTTCTTACTTATCTCCCCTTCTCCATGTGCAGTTGTCTTCAACTGGACTCTGCATTGTTGTCTGTGTCTCCTGGTTAACTTCTGATATATCATGGTCCTCTTGGTCCATCAATTCTTCAACATCGATGTCCTTCATCATGAGCCAGGCATTGCTCATCGTATCTTCGAGACCACGATTCATTATTTCTTCAATAGTTGCAAGTTCTTTCTGTGAGCAGGTCAGATGCAAATAACTTTCTGCCAACTTTTCAAGAATAATGCTGGCTCCCTCGCAGCCTTTGACAGTGCAGTAATCAAAATTGCCATATCTGTTAACCCATGTTTGACAATTACCATTATAGGTGGCCAAGGCCTCCTCTTTGGTTGGATTTTCAGAGCAACCCAGAATCTTGTTAGGTGGATGGTCTTTTTGGCAGAGTTCTATCCAATTCATGAGCACTATTTTATCTGTTTCACTCATTGTGTCTGGAAGGGACTCTTCGATTTCAGTTTTGGGAAAAGGTGTGTCTGTTCTTCTATCCTCCTCTTCTTCTCTTGATTCCTTCGATGTTACCTCTTGATCTTCTTCACATTTTATCTCTTTTTCCTCTTCCTCCTCCTCTTTCTTCTCAGATACTTCTTGAAGTACCTGATTATGCCTCCTCTTATGACTCAGACTACCTTGTTTTGTCATTGCTTCAGAAATATCAAATTCTTTCCCCTCAATGACATTATTTAGAGAAGAGATTACACTATCTCTCTCCTCAATGACATTATTTAGAGAAGAGATTACACTATCTCTCTCCTCAATGACATTATTTAGAGAAGAGATTACACTATCTCTCTCCTCAATGATATTATTTAGAGAAGAGATCTCACCCCTCAATCCAGCCATTTCCTCCTCGTATTTCGCTTTGGTTTGCCACAGCAAAATTCCCAGTTCATAATTTTCCAGTCTCCTCCCACCTACCCACATGTATGTTTTAGTTATCATTTCCAGCTCGGCCAGATCGCAATTCAATCCGTCGATCACATTTTTATATTCATTCCAATCTAAAGGCAGAGACTCTTCGTCTTTTGGATTGTCCTCATCTAGGTTCTCTCCTCTTTCTTCTTCCTCCTTCTCCTCTGTATGTTCATCTCTTTTTTCTTCCACAGGGAGAACAATTTCATCTTCCACTTCATACTGGACCTCTTCTTCAGCAGGAAGATCGATTTCATCTTCCAGTTCATCCTGGAAAGCTCCTTCAGCTGGAAGAAATTCACCATCTTCCAGCTCTTCCTGGAACACTCCTTCAGCTGGAAGAAATTCACCATCTTCCAGCTCTTCTTGGAACACTCCTTCAGCTGGAAGATTGATTTCCTCTTCCAGTTCATCCTGGAGCACTCCAGCAGGAAGATCAATTTCATCTTCCAGTGCATCATAGAAAGTTTCTTCAGCTGGAAGAAATTCACCATCTTCCAGCTCTTCTTGGAACACCCCTTCAGCAAGAAGATCGATTTCATCGTCCAGTTCATCCTGGAAAGCTCCTTCAGCTGGAAGAAATTCACCATCTTCCAGCTCTTCCTGGAACACTCCTTCAGCTGGAAGAAATTCACACTCTTCCTGGGTAGTTTCTCCTATTTGCTCGAGAAGATTCTGCAAAAGCTCTTCATCTCTCACAGTCTCTCCTCCCTTTCCGTTTCTTCCACACAGGTACCTGAAAAAGAAAAAATGCTCCGACGGCAGCAGTGCCAAAGGCAGCTGTGCCCAAGAGAAAGGCCATCTTCGGCCAAAAGACTTGTTGGTCGACCAAACGGAGAATCTCATCCTTCTCCGCTGCTTCGCCGCCGACAATGTCCCTAGCCAGGCCCACCAGAGTTCCGTCGCAGGGGTGACAAGTTCGGTTCCTCGTACCTAACCAGGTTCGATAAACCGATGTACCCAAGGGCAGAATGCAGATGCCGCCACATCCTGTTTTGGGTCCTGTAATCCTGCAGAATCTGGCGCTCTGCGTCGCACAATTTCAGCTCTTCCTCCAGAGCTGATCGCCATTGCCATCCTCCGTTAAGGAGAATTCTTACCGCTTTCCTTCATTGCCTCCATTTCGAAATTCACGCCAAATGCTTTGAAAACTTGAGAAACCATATTTATGATTGCTGAAACCTTTCCTGGATTTAGCATTATTTTTGAAAAAAAAGCGAGAGAGAGAGAGAGGAGAGAGAGAGAGAGAAGAGAGAGAGAGAGAGGATGAGAGAGAGGGAGAG
>NC_090726.1:178922583-178930083 GCF_036898095.1 Palaemon carinicauda
AATAAAAAAAGCATTCGCTCCGAAACATTCACCACTGTCGTAACCTAACTAAAAACATAAACAAACAACCTCAAATATACCGACAGTCTTTCCAACTACAAACAATCATTCGCTAACTACCCCCTCTCTCTCTCTCTCTCTCTCTCTCTCTCTCTCTCTCTCTGGATTTGGCAAAAAACAAAAATTAAAATAAAGCAAAAATAAATCCTCCACATTCCTCCCCCCTTACTTTGCCAAATCCTTCTCACACAACACTTACATTATTTTTTTCATAACCCAGTCGCAGTCGGGAACGGGACCTCTACTCCGAGTAACTGGGCCTCCATACAGTCTCTCATTCACTTCTTCCGTATCACAATCCTTCGCTACATTAACACTATTCATATCTAAATCCCTATCATCTAATATATCATGTACAATCATATCTACCTCGTTCTCATCTGGCCCTATAATTACACTCATTTCTGTAAACAGTTCATCCATTTCATCAAAAACATTCTCAACTTTAGTAAAAGATTCATTCATGCTACTAATCATTCTCCTATCTCTCACTCTCGCATTCGTCATCCTTTCTTTTACATTACCTAAGGAAAAGCCACTCACACTATAGGTATCATTCATACTCAGCCATGATTCATCTGTATTAACACATTTATCTTCCATACACACTTGCACATTTACACCCTTGTCATACTTTTTTCTATTCTCACTTTTACTTATAAAATTTTCCCTTTTTTCATCCTTACTTAAAACTTTCAAACGGCTCTTTTTCCTATATTCAACTAACACTAATTGTTTATTTTCCAGCCCTAACTTCTCATGCATACTAGATTCATACTTGCTCATTTCCAAACAATTATTCATCCCATTCTCACAAACATTGATCCTATTCCTTCCACACACACAGGAGGACTCACCCAGCTGAACCCTCTTACACTCTAGTTTCCCGAACAACCTGGCTGATTTAATCCATTCTTCGTACATACTCTAGCTACATGCCCATCTGCACCACATTCAGTACACTTACTCCGTGGCTCCTTGCACATTCTAGCATAATGACCATCCTTACCACAATTACCACAAATCACATTCATACGATTACTACGACATCCACTCGCTACGTGCCCAGTCATACCACACCGATAACATTTTACCCCTTTCTCTTTCTTGCACTCGCTAATTCTATGCCCTACCTCACCACATCCAAAACAAGCACCTAGAGCCCATCTACATTCATTCTTCTTATGACCTTCCTTTCCACACCTATAACACTTTTCATTTCGGACACGACTATTTGACATACCTCGATGCGCACTAACACTCCTATCCCTCCAAACCTGATTCCCTTGCCTAAACCCTTCATTTGTCCTTACAGGTATTCCCGCATTACTCGCCCTAACACTCCTATCTACTACACTATCAGCTACCCTCATCGGTCCTCTCATAACAGCATCTCTAAAACTAACAAATTCTGGCACACTTTCCTCCATTCCAGTTCTTACACTCACAGATTTACTTTCTTTCATACATCTATCCAACTAGTAATCCTCAACTATCTCTAAAATATCATCCCATGTCAATCTTTCTTTCGTCCACCTCATTTTCTCCTTCCGTTTCAAATTAACAAACTCGGCAACATTCTCGGGTACAGTAGCCAAAAACTTCTTCATTAACTCCTTATTCTCATTTATGCCTTCATCCCCATACTTCTTCCTAGCTAACGTTTCCAACCTAAATACGTACATTGATATCGCTTCTCCTGCATTCATCCGTGCTTCATCAAACTCATTCTTACGCTTATACTTAACACTCCCTTTCATACGTTTTACCTGCTCAATTATTCTCTTTTTCACACTTTCATAATCAACGTCCCCTACACTCATTATCACTCCATACATCGTCAACAAATACCCAGTCAAATATTCTCCTAACTCCCTAGCCCAAACTCTTTTACTATCACCATACTTATCCTGACAATACCTCTCATACTCCTTGAAAAAATCATATACATCCCTACTGCTATGCTCATTGAACCTTTCACACCGAGGTACCTCTCTCATAAACACAGTCTTACACACATCACGTTCATTTTCACTGCTATCATCACTGTCTACTCCCTTGTTACCTTCTTCCTCATTTGAATATAATGAATCCACTTCCACACTTAAATTCCTATCCTTAACCATTCCCTTCTTACCCTTTTTCTTACTTACCACTTTCACCCATTCACGATCGTCCTTGCTATCAGCCTGATACTTTTTCTTCTCTTTCTTCACATCACTTTTACCTTTCCTTTCATCTTTCCTCTCACCTTTCTGTTCATCCTTACTATGCCTAATTCCCTTATCTTCAATATCACCATCACTATTACTACTATCACTATCACTTCCTTTCCCATTATCACCTACCTTAACCTTCTCTTCCACTACCAACCCATTACCCGAAGCTGAGGATACTCCTCCGACTGCACCTTCACCCATTATAGTTTTCATCATCCCCATGACTTGCCCCATCATAGCTTCCAATCGGTTCTCCATCCGTTCCTCATTCTCTTTCATCCTCATCTCAACACATTCTTCCACTCTCTCTACAGTTCCCTTTAACTCCCTAAGCTCCTTCTGCATCGCCGCATTCTCCCAGTTCAACCTCATTCTCTACTAGCAACCTCTCTTTCTCAATTATCAACATCTGCTCCCGTTCTTTATAATGCCGCAATTCCTCCTCCAAAGCCTTGTATTTACCTTCCATTTTTCTTCAACCTTAATCCTAATTCCGTCCTTCGTCCAACAGTCCGGCTTCCTATCCCACCTCGGCAGCCCCACGTTGGGCGCCAAAATAATTTCGCGGGATGTTGCAAAACAACCCCCATACCCTTGATCACACTAACTGACAAATGACTACTCAATACAACCTTTCCCCTTACATTATCAGCAGCGGGACTCTTGGACAAAAGGACAACAAACAAAACAAAACATAACCTTACAACTATATTTCTTAAAACTACAATACTTAACATCCACAAACCATCCATCACCAAAATAAGCACTTAAAACTAATTGTAAATTTGAACAGTAAAGATAAATAAAACGTAATACCATCCAAATAAACACAAAAAAAACCCCTATCAAACTTAAATTACACCGCACACCAACACCAAAAATAAATATATATAAATTATCTTCCACACTAAATAGTATGGGCCACCAACACTGTCGCCACCCACAAGCCTTTACGGCACACTCCCACTATCACCGCTTTGTGGTCAACAATCCACTGGGTGGCAATTTGCCACAACTGTCTCGGTGATTAGGATGGTACTTTACTCCTCATCATCAGCATCATCATCATTATCATCATCATCATCAATCGAAAGTAAACGGGCCGGTCATCAACAATCGTCAATCCAAAGAGCAGTCTTAATACAACATCAATCACAGGCCAGGTCATCAACTATATATCAGCATTCGGAAAATAACTCTCCAAAGGAGTTAGCCTCACCAAGGAGGAATCACGGCCTGCCAAAAATAAAAAAGAAAACCACTTACGAACACTCCTAACTAACTGAACTATCGCACTATAATCAAAGATAAATAATAAATTGTTCCTATCATTCACGATCACAATAAGCAAAGATAAACAAAACTGTACTTACTCAGAAAATCAATGAACACTTCCAACGCTGGTAAGAAAAATATATAATCCAGCGTTCACACAACTGCCTTAAGCAGCAGTCAAATAAAAAAAGCATTCGCTCCGAAACATTCACCACTGTCGTAACCTAACTAAAAACATAAACAAAGAACCTCAAATATACCGACAGTCTTTCCAACTACAAACAATCATTCCCTAACTACCCCCCTCTCTCTCTCTCTCTCTCTCTCCTCTCTCTCTCTCTCTCTCTCTCTCTCTCTCTCTCTCTCTCTCTATCTCTCTGGATTTGGCAAAAACAAAAATTAAAATAAAGCAAAAATAAATCCTCCACAATATCATAATGATAATAATCCTTTCTGATATAGTGTCGTCTGCTGGTAGTTTCCTTTTGGAATTTAGATTAAAGGATATGTGAAGAATTATATGTCTTGATTACTGCCTTTATCACTGTGCTGTCTTCATATGTACAAATAGAAAGTACCAGTAGTTAACTGATCGGACTTTTTTGTTTGTAAATATTCTGTTGCTATATAAGTTAAAAACTTAAAGAATCTAATGTTTATATCCTTGTCCACTCGGTGATAAGGCTGCAAACCTTTCGACTTAGAAAGAAAAGGAATTATACTAAATATTTTATTCATGACCTGTTTAGCAGGAGGATGAATTTACATTTAAAAAATATATATTTTCCGCTTTATATATCATCCAAGTGAGTTTCCAATTTTTCTAAATTAAAAATTCTACCTAATTAATTCGTTGGCAATTCTGGACTCCCTCATGAGGTGCTAAATAAATTTTGCCAAAACTGTATACGAGCATTTCTCTTTAAGATTATCTTATAAACGTCAAGATACTTCTTATCTAGACATATTATTGAATAGAATAATTTAACTTCATATCTTATTTATGCATTATATATAATGAATATTTCATACGTATTTTTAAATAAAAAATACAATAAATTTTCAGTTGATTTAGTGAACTTGCCCATGTTCCTAAAGGTCCCAATAGATGTCGTCAGTGAAGTCATTTTGGAAGTAAAATATTGGAAAGAAAATTCGGCTTTAAGGAACGAATTAGGAGTTACCTTCCGATGTCCTTAGCCAATAGGAATGCTCCATTCGGACAACGGTAAGGAAATTAGCCAATAGGAATACTCCTTTCAGACAACGGCAAAGAAACATAGTCCTTAGCCAATAGGAACGCTCCATTCGGGCAAACTGTTAGGGAATAGTGTTTTGCTCTTTCAGCTAAGTAAAAGAGCCAAATGCCAGTTCATGAAATACCATTGGAAAATTTCATTTTGGTACTTTCTTTCGAATGAATATATATAATAAAATCTTGAATATCATAATTTTTATATTCCATTTATAGCAAGTATTGGCAATAAATTAAACCCATATCATAATTGCATGATACGTATGCACTCTTAATCAAAATCTCATCTATTGGCTGAAAATGCATTTTTCATATTGATCTAATTTTTTGTTAAATGTTCTATAAGCAAAGACAAATCAAATATATTTTTATATTGTTTATTTTTTTCAAAATATGATTCTTGTTTGAAAAATCAGTTAACGTCGAAGCAGTGCACTAAATTTATACAGGAATTTTTGACAGTTTATTTTTTCAGATATTAGGAAAAATAGGTCTGAATATTAAAGTATATCCTTTGCAATTTACACAGAGAGAGAGAGAGAGAGAGAGAGAGAGAGAGAGAGAGAGAGAGAGAGAGAGAGAGAGAGAGAGAGAGATAATGTTTATTTTAATAAGAAATCAATTTAGTGTTAACCTTTATATATATATATATATATATATATATATATATATATATGTGTGTGTGTGTGTGTGTGTATGTGTGTGTGTGTGTGTGTACTCGCAACATCAACAAACATAGCCACTTCTAGTCCACTGTAGGACAAAGGCCTCAGATGTCTTTAATCATGCAATTCTGAATTAGTGATTTTGGGGGACTTTCATCTGACCGCTCACAGCAAGCCAACCTAATATGGGTAGCCCTGGCAGTACAGCTTTGCTGATCATGGTAGTAGGTTGACCAGGGCACCAGCATCCCGTTGAGATACTACCGCTAGAGGAGTTATGGGGTCTTTTGACTGGCCAGACAGTACTACATTGGATCCGTCCTCTCTGGTTACGGTTCCTTTTCCCTTTACCTACACACCCACTGAATAGTCTGCCTATTCTTTAAACATTCTCCTCTGTCCTTATACACCTTTCAACGCTGAGATTACCAACAATTTTTCTTCACCCAATTGGTTAACTAATGCACTGTAATTGTTCAGTGGCTACTTTCCTCTTGGTAAGGTAGAAGAGGACTCTTTAGCTATGGCAAGCAGCTCTTCTGAGAGAAGGGACACTCCAATATCAAACCAGTGTTCTCTAGGTCTTAGGTAGTGCCATAGCCTCTGTACCATGGTCTTCCACTATCTTGGGTTAGAGGTTCTCTACGTTGAGGGTACACTTGGGCACGCTATTCTATCTAATTTATCTTTCTCTTATTTTGTTAAAGTTTTTATAGTTTATATAGGAAATATTTATTCTAATGTTATTGCTATTCTTTAAATATTTTATTTTTTGTTTTTTTCTTTCCTCGCTGAGCTATTTTCCCTGTTGGGCCCCCTGGGGCTTATACCATCCTGCTTCTCCAACTAGGGTTGTAGCTTAGCAAATAATAATAATAATAATAATAATATTAATAATAATAATAATAATAATAATAATGATATATACACTGTACAGTATATATACTGAGAGGAGAGAGAGAGAGGAGAGAGAGAGAGAGAGAGAGAGAGAGAGAGAGAGAGAGAGAGAGAGCTTAATTTCTAGGCCAAACCACATATCCATATCATAGAGTAGAAAAAGTAATATAATGGGCCAAGAATATTACCCAGAGGAATACCAGGTGTTATATTCTTATAGTCACTTTGGTAACCATTAACAACTACTTCTTGCAATATACTGCTTGAAAATTCAATAACGATGTTAAGAAAAGACCCACATATTCCAATTGTTCAAGTTTAAAAAAAGCCACCTCTTTATTAACACGGTTAAAAGCAGCACTAAAATCATGGTTAGCCGTGCAACGACAGTCAAGGGATTTCTGTACAATACAGGTGATTGTAAGAAGGGCATCACATGCTCCAAGGTCCTTGCGAAAGTAATATTGCACACTAGGAACAAATTATACTCTTCAGCATACCTGTTTAGAGGTTTTGCCATAAGGCATTCAAAAACTTTAGATATGGAAGTTATGGAAATTGGTCTGTAAAAAGAAGGGCTAGATCTACCAAAAACACATATACCTAATGGAGTAACATGACTGTTTCTCCAAGTGCAAGATGAACATGCTCTTGCGAACTTGCATAAACTCAGAGACAACCTTCATAAAGGAAAAAACACTTTAGGGGGTACACCTCCATAGCCATTAAAGTTCAGTAAGAGCAATTCAATTCCACAGGTCCGAAACAGGAGTAAGGAATATTAAGTTCCTCATTACTCAGCTTACTGTCTAATACATCAGCCAAAATGTGTTGCATTTTCCTTTGGACAGTAAGCGACAGAGGAAACTGGTTTAAGTAAAGGAAGAACACTTAATTAAGTCAAGAGCAAAAAGTGCAGATTTTGAGGGTACCCCACCATTTATGCTCCATTTATATATATATATATATATATATATATATATATATATATATATATATATATATATATATATATATATATATATATGTGTGTGTGTGTGTGTGTGTGTGTGTGTGTGTATACATACATATATATATATATATATATATATATATATATATATATATGTATGTATATATACATATATAT
>NC_090726.1:178945083-178950083 GCF_036898095.1 Palaemon carinicauda
TATTCCTGCGCTGGCATAGGCCTATCTTTTTTTATACTCTACTTATATAGATAACATAAACTTGAATAGAAATAGATGAATTTTGAAAGAGAATTTTGGATGCTGCTCTCATCTTAGCATTAGCAGATTTTTTTTTTTATTTGTTAGGAATAGATGAATTATAAAGAGAAATCGGGAGTAAGTAATCTGATGTAACTGCGCCCTTAGGATTGGCATTATATTTTTCTATACATTTCCCATATACCTCATTCTCTCTCTCTCTCTCTCTCTCTCTCTCTCTCTCTCTCTCTCTCTCTCTCTCTCTCTCTCTCTCTCTCTCTTACTCAACTTGCTTCTTTTTGTTGTTATAATTAATATTTAATATCTCTAAATAAATGCACGAAAAGGGGAAAAATATACAGTTTATCAAAAGCATCCTATCCTTATTTAAATAATGTATTTACCCTAGAAATTCTGTCATGATATATCTGGGACTTTTCTTACCGGTGGCCTGAATATATATAATAATATAAATATTACGCAACAAAAAATACTCCAATACTCAAGTATCTATTATCAAACACGCAAAAAACTTCCGGCCTCAATCCTATTAAATGAAAAAGAAAAAATATTCGAAACATTATTTTACAGCAAAAATATGGAAACAACTTTTCTTGTATCTGCACATTGATACGTCCTTGTGAATTTGGAATTTGAACGGAAGGTTTGGTATAAAATATTTTACCTATCAAAAGAAAATATGTCAAAGTATGCTAACGCAACTTACGTCAGCTCTCACTTTGGGGAGTCATAAAACTTCATTCCCTTTTTTTCGCATCAGGTAATAAAATTCCCTTACTTTTGAAAGCGCCTATAAATTCTTTACCCATCATTTATGATGAAGAGCTCTTACGAATGGCTTCCATGCGAAGGATAAGGGGTTTGCGTTTTAAATAGATGTGACCAAAATGGATTAGTTACCATTGAAATGGAACAATTTCGTAAATAGGAGGGAGAAAACATTTTCTTTAAACTAGCCCAACACAGTTAAAAAGTTGCATTAAAAAGGGTAAAAATCCTAGAATAGATGTTGCCGGCCTTTCCCTTCTAAAAAATAGATATATTGACGTAAAGTAGTGACATCACGTCACTAGTCCGTAAAAAGGTAATAACAGAGTAGGATAAAAAATTACGGTCGCCTGTATTTACTAAAGTACGGCTGAGAGCAGTATATTTTTACGAAGAATTTCCGATTAAAATTGTGGTTTTTTAACAGTGTAAGGTAAATAGAAAATACAGGTAAATAACTGTTCAAGATAGAGAGTTTTATATTGAACTCCACTGTCTTCCATTGTCTTGAGTTAGAGTGCTCTTCCTTGAGGGTACGCTCAGGCACACTATTCTATATGTTTCCTTATTTCCTTTCCTCCCAGGGCTATTTTCCTTAATATTATTATTTATTAATATTATTATTGTTATTATTAGATAATAATAATAATAATAATAATAATAATAATAATAATAATAATAAAAGAATTATCATTTTTATTGCTTGTACCAAGGTACAGGAGAGTTATCAATAGGGATTGCCAAGTCGTTTGTAGAACGCTGCTTGTAGCGAAGACAAACGCACTTCCACTTCGAAAAGAGACGCTAAAGCAATTACTATTGCCACTATAACTAGGCCACTTTGTGGTTCAAAGGGATACCTAGAGTTATCGCAGACATTTAATCTATAAAAACTGGTTTTCTTTCATCCTTTGGGGATGGAAACCAGAAGAATACACAGGACCTGAAATAGGAGCACTATTTTCTAGACTTTGTCTATTTGGTACGTCAACATTACGTTTACAATTATTTAACAAGATACAGGCTGAACCCTGTTATAGATAAACATAATAAACCAAATTGGCAAAAACTACTTATTCTATTAGTTATATGCTCGTAAGCTTGATTAATTCACAAAAAGGGAAGATAATTCTGACAAAAAAGAAAGAAAAAAAAATTCATAACACATCAAGAGATCTATCACTGATAAATCAAAAACGATATTCACGATAAATGACAAGCCTGATTGTATAATTGACATACGATTCAAAATCATCGTACTCTCGTAAACTCTACACACCAATCTTGATCCGGCTCAGTGGTAACATTCCTGGACTGGTGAATGCCGGACTGCGGTTCGAGCCCCTCTCAAACACGTTAGTTCCTTTGATCGCTGCAATCTCACCACCCTTGTGAGCTAAGGATGGGATGTTTTGGGGGAGCATATAGGTTCTATCTGCTGAATCTTCAGCAGACATTGCCTAGCCCTCCTTGGTCCTGGCTGATCATATGTATTTATGGCCAGCCTCTAAGGCATTGTCCTGCTTGATAAGGTAATGTCACTGTTCCTTGCTCTGCCATTCACGAGCGGCTTTAAAACCTTTTAAAACAATATTGCAGTTCTTATGAGGTAGGAATTCAGTATCTTGGGTGGTACTGATAGTTCTACATACCAAGTTATTAGCACCTACTGGCTGGCCATCCCTGGTTCTTGTCTTGGGTGGAGAGGATGCTAAGACTCTGATTATATGTGATTACATTTGGTCTCCATAACCCAGAGAGACAGCGCAATGATCTTTGCATTGCCTCTGTCGCTTATGAATGGCTTTTAAACTTTTGGAAGATGTGTACTTATTGAAGCTGCATTATGACCTTTGAACTTTTGTAAGTTGTGTAATTTTCAATGCTTTGTTTATGACCTTTAAACTTTTGTAAGTTGTGTAGTTGTTAAAGCCGTATTATGACCTTCAAACTTTTGTAAGTTAGGGCCTCTGTAGTTGTTAAAGCTGCATAATGACTTTAAACTTTTATGAGTTGTGTACTTGTTAAAGCTGTGTTATGACCTTTAACTTTTGTCAGTTGTGTACATTGTAAGCTGTATTATGAGCTTTAAACTTTTGTAAGTTATATAATCGCTAAAGCTGTATTATGACCTTTAAACTTCATGTAAGTTGTGTACTTGTTAAAGCTGTATTATGACCATTAAAATTTTGTAAGCTATGTACTTGTTAAAGCTGTAATATGACCATTCAAATTGAGTAAGCTGTATACTTGTTATAGTTGTATATGACATTTAATCTATTGTATGTTGTGTACTTGTTGAAGCTGCATTATGACCTTTAAACTTTTGTAAGTTGCGTACTTGTTAAAGCGTGTATTATGACTTTTAAACTTTGTAAGTCGTGTAATTGTTAAAGCTCTATTGAGACCATTCAACTTTTGTAAGTCGTGTACTTGGTGAAGCTGTTTATGACCTTTAAACTTTTGTAAGATGTGTACTTGTTAAAGCTGTATTATATCCTTTAAAATCCTGAAAGTTCTATAATTGTTGAAGCTGTATTATGACCTTTAAATTCCTGAAAAGTTCTATAATTGTTGAAGCTGTATTATGACCAGTAAACTTTTGTAAGTTGTGCACTTGACAAAACTGTATTATGACCATTAAACTTTTGCAAGTTAATGTACTTGTGAAAGCTCTATTGAGACCTTAAACTTTTGGAAATCATGTACATGTTAAAGCTGTATTATAACCTTTAAAAACCATTTCAAGTCGTGTACTTGTTAAAGGTGTATAATGACTTTAAACTTTGTAAGTTATGTACTTGTTAAAGGTGTATTATGACCTTTAACTTTTGTCAGTTGTGTACACCGTAAGCTGTATTATGACCCTTTAAACTTTTGTAAGTTATATACTCGTTAAAGCTGGATTATGACCTTCAAAGCTCTATTGAGACCTTAAACTTTTGGAAATCATGTACATGTTAAAGCTGTATTATAACCTTTAAAACCATTTCAAGTCGTTGTACTTGTTAAAGGTGTATAATGACTTTAAACTTTGTAAGTTATGTACTTGTTAAAGGTGTATTATGACCTTTAACTTTTGTCAGTTGTGTACACCCGTAAGCTGTATTATGACCTTTAAACTTTTGTAAGTTATATACTCGTTAAAGCTGGATTATGACCTTCAAACTTTTGTAAGTTTTGTACTTGTTGAAGCTGTATTAAGACCATTAAACTTTTGTAACCTGTGTACTTGTTAAAGCTGTAATATGACCTTTCAACTTGTTACAGTTGTGTACTTGTTACAGTTGTATATAACGTTAAACCTTCGTGAGTTGTGTACCTGTAAAAGCTGTATTATGACCTTTAAACTTTTATAAGTTGTGTATGTGTTAAAGGTGTATATGACCCTTTGAACTTTGGTAAGTTTTGTACTTGTGAAAGCTGTATATGAACTTTAAACTTTTGTAAGCTAAGCAGTTCTGAATGCTATATAAGACCTTAAAACTTTTGTAAGGCGTGTGCTGGTATAAACTATATAGGGATTTAGCATAAACAAAGTTAAACTGTGGTAGTTTAAAAAGAAAGTCAAAATATCTCAAGGCAGAGTCGCGGTAGAAGTTAGAGCATTTACAAGTCAATTAGCAAGACAGGTTTAACTAACTTTCCGTAAGCTGGTGAAACTAAGGGATGTTTTAGAGTGAACAGCTGAACAAAAATGATCCAAACCAGGAGAATGCTAAAATAATTTACCTACAGTGTTATAGTAACAGAACATAGTTTGATGAACATTTGCATTTAGACTACTTATTATGGAGCTTTGTTATAACTTTTCGTAATTAATATATGTTATCTCATAAAGAAAATATAAATTTCTTCTTAGTATTTCAGTTTTCTTTATACATTCATTAGCTAGCGCATCGTGTAAATTCAAGTTAAGGAGTGAATGATGATATCCTAAAAACAAACTTTAAATGACCCAGTAATCATGCAAAAAACTTTGATCTTTGGTCAATTTTCTCTCGCCTCTGAACTTCACAAATCGAGAAAAATTAATTGCGATAGTTTATTGGAAACTTCTCTGCCTGGCCATCTGCTTCACAGAGGTTTCGGGTCCCCGCTCAAACTTGATAGTTCCCTATAGTGTCTGCAACCTCACTATCCTTGTAACCCAGGAATGATGATTTGGGGAA
>NC_090726.1:178955083-178965083 GCF_036898095.1 Palaemon carinicauda
AAACAATATTTCGTTTTCCTCAACCGTTTTGGCATATGTGTTCACAGTAAATCCTATATTTTCCTAATTCAGCAGTTTTCAGTCAAAGGTACATTTCCAGCTAGGTTCATTCATTCACAAAATTCTGTCCAGTTAAAAATTTGCCGTAAAAACGGTAAAAATTCTGGGAATATATATTGCCAGGCATTTGTCATTTCAAAAATGGATAAATTAATGTAAAGGAGTGATATTACGGTCACCAACCCGTAAAAGATAATAACCAAAGTAGGGTAAGAATTACGGTCGCCTGTATTTTATTGAAATACGGCTGAGAACAGTATAGTTTAATGGAGAATTCTCGTTTAAAGTTACTAGTTTTTTTTTTCATTTTAATTTTTTTTTTTTTTTTTTTTTTTTTTTTTTGACAGTGTATCATTATCATCATTGTGAAATATTCTTCCTAATATCATCCTCTGCCAATGATATGAAGGGACTTTACGTTCGCAGCTGAGTTACCCTTTTATCCTATATCGTTATCAACAGAAATCTTCTAGGAAATATTAGTTATTAATTATAATCCTCTTCTTATGTCAAAAACAGAAATAAATGGATATGTTCAACAATTGTATCATATCGAAAAAAAATAAATAATATATATTTTAACAACATTTAATAGGCATAATTGCGGATTATCAAACAGGACAGATTAATACAAAGCTTAACATAACTTTAAATGATTCGAGATGTAAGAAACGTATTATTATATATATATATATATATATATATATATATATATATATATATATATATATATATATATATATATATATTTTTTTTTTTTTTTTTTTTTTTTTTTTTTTGTGGAGTTCGCATAAGCCTTGTTTATAAGAGCGATATTTTTAAGATCTTTAGTTAATATTGCTAGCCTGATTATCGACCATCTACTATTTTAACAGGATACTCATTTTCTGTTGAACCAAATTTTTGATAATAATAATAATAATAATAATAATAATAATAATAATAATAATAATAATACAAATAAAAATATTAAAATAATAATGATTATTATTATTATTTTTATTATCATTATTATTATTATTATTATTATTATTATTATTATTATTATTATTATTATTATTGGATGTGATAATAAGTTACTAATACTTGTATAAGAGTAAATATTAAAGAATCGTTTACTTTTCCATTTCAATAGTCCTTTTAAGGGAAGGTTAATGAAACTGATGATGATAATAATAAAAATAAAGATGATGATAATGATGTTTACTAACAAGTTATTCACAGAGCCCAACAAGCAATACTGACTTGAGCAGCTTCCTCGTCATGGTTCCGATCCTTGAGCAGATCCGCGTAATGGGCGTGAATGTGTGCACAGAACGCGGGCGGGTTTGAGCAGTTGTGAGCAGCACGGTGGGCGAGTGCCAGGGCGTCTTGGGAGCGGTTGGTGTAGGTGTAGAGGAGGGAGAGTTGGAAGAGGGCTTCCTGGTGGTGGGGCTCCTGTGACAGCACCTGCAGGAGGAGCTCTTGGCTGTCCGTGTAACACTTCTGCTGGAGTTTCACGCGGGCCTGGATTGGAGAGAGAGAGAGAGAGAGAGAGAGAGAGAGAGAGAGAGAGAGAGAGAGAGAGAGAGAGAGAGAGAGAGAGAGAGAGTAATTTAAATGATGAGACATATGTGCTTTGAACTTCATTCTGTTATATAAATTATCTGAATAGTATATGTTTTTCCAAATCTCATAAGGTAATTTTTTGTTATACTGATCTATTTATAGTTGAGGGGGTAAATAATAATAATGATAATAATAATAATAATCATTATCATTATTATTATTATTATTATTATTATCATTATTATTATTATTATTATCATAATTATTATTACTATTACTATTAACATACTACTGTATATCAATGTATAATCTACTTTTATAAATGAGCTATAAAATTTTGGAAAAAGTCTTAAGGCAAAACGGAAACAAGAAGAATAGCAAATAAATAAATAAGAAAATAAAAAAAGATAGCTGATTATAGCACTTCCTCGAGTAAAACTGTTACTGATTAAAGGCAAGTGAGAAGGATATAAAATTGGCTGCTACTGAAGGTTTTTGGGCTTGCCACATAATCATAGAAATTCAAATACATACAATTCCCTGTTCTAACTCTTATATTAACAATATATACAAACTGTTACATCAGAGACTTACCAAGTACACACGAGAAGACAACATGTGAGGGTAAAGTCTCAGCACAGTCGAGAAAGTAAGAGATGCTTCTTCGAGTCGTCCCGTGTTTAAGTAAAGCTTTCCTAAGCTCTCTCCAATCTCGGGGTCCCATGTCAGCGCCAGAGCTCTTGAAAATTCAAGCTTTTATGACTAAATGAAAACATGGCGTAGTGTAAATTTGGAGGACACTTTTCTGATTTAGAAATGGTATAGGATGAGAGAGATTTTATGCAAGGATAATTAACTAAAAAAATTAATATTGATATATTTTCTGTTCTAGGCCTAGTTACTTGATTATATATGAAAAACTATATTTAAAATATGAAGCCTCTAAACAGTTATGCTTTCTTATTCGAATAATGAACATCCTTGTACATCTCTTCTTTATATTTCTTTTCAGATAGGAAGATTCCGTGTGTAATCTAAATTACTCTTGCTCTCTAATTTCTGTAAAATATTCTTTTTTTCGCAATAAGAAGAGTAGATAGAAAATCTCTTTTCGAAAAGTGGCTCTTCACATATCTTTAGATTTAATATCATTAATTAGGTGGCTAAGTTAATGGAATGAAGGTAATGATAAACGATTAATTCAGACATAATTTAAAATATTCCGGACATTTAAATCTTGTGTCTCAAAACCAATCTATACTAATGACTTGTGTCATCAGTATCAAATTAATTTTGAATATTCACTTAATAGAACCGTGTCATTTTCAAATCTTAGGTTGTAAAGATATTGTCCGTTATGTTAATTCCTATATACTTCTGGGAACGTTGTGAATAACACACACGCTAGTACATACATACATAAGTGTATATATATATATATATATATATATATATATATATATATATATATATATAAATATATATATACATATATATATATATATATATATATATATATATATATATATATATATATATATATATATATATATATATATATTAACCATAATGAGCGAAACGTATCGAAAAGCGTTTCGGATTTCTTTTCCCAATCTGCATTCGATTCTAAACCTCGCTTACCTTTTGTAGAGAATTTCTGCTTGATTGTTGTGACGTAAACTCCTCATTAACATGGCCGTGTTGACCAAGGCGACGGTATGTTCTGGATCCAGGTCAAGGGCTGTCTGGTAATGGTGCAGTGCCGCGTGTTTACGACCTGAGACGGTAAATGGGGAAAGAAGACTTTAGAAGAATAGATTTCTTCTGAAAGATTTCAGGATTTATATGCCGAAGGGGGATTGGAGCTTTCTTTGTCTCTTTTGCGAGAAATTTATTCTAAGTAACATATGAATATATCGTTATTAAAGATGTTGTATTTGTCTTCACACACACACATTCATATATATATATATATATATATATATATATATATATATATATATATATATATATATATATATATATATATATACACATATATATATATATATATATATATATATATATATATATATATATATACATGCATATACCTGTATATATATATATATATATATATATATATATATATATATATATATATATATATATATATATATATATATATATATATATATATATATATACACATGCATATACCTGTACATATATATATATATATATATATATATATATATATATGTGTGTGTGTGTGTATACATATATATATATATATATATATATATATATATATATATATATATATATATATATATATATATATATATATATAGATGTATGTATGTATGTATTTGTGTGTGTGTGTACAGATATGCACAGTGGGCTTATATGTATGCGTATCAATGTATGTATTATCATCATCATCATCATCATCATCTCCTACGTCTATTGACGCAAAGGGCCTCCGTTAGATTTCGCC
This sequence comes from Palaemon carinicauda, assembly GCF_036898095.1. Taxonomy (NCBI): domain Eukaryota; kingdom Metazoa; phylum Arthropoda; class Malacostraca; order Decapoda; family Palaemonidae; genus Palaemon; species Palaemon carinicauda. The sequence goes on from NC_090726.1 coordinate 178,959,171, forward strand.
AGTCGTCTTTATCTTGAGCCAATAAATAAATACTACTCTATTCAACAACTCTTACTTCACGTTTCATAGTCTTTAGCCATGTAGACCTGGGTCTTCTAACTTATTTAGTGCCTTAAGGAGCACAGTTGAAAATTTGGTGAACTAATCTCTCTTGGGGAGTGCAAAGACCATATCCAAATCATCTCTATCTACCCCTCATCATGATCATCATGATCTCCTCCGTATATGGCACTTGGGTAATATCTCATAGTTTCATTTCTAATCCTGTCCTACCATTTAACCCCCAATATTCTTCTGAGGGATTTGTTCTCTAATTTACAAAATTGGTTGGATATTGTTTCATTGTCATAATACGACTCATGTTCATATAGTAACACCGATCTCACTAATTTGATATATACCCTGATTTTACATGCAATTTCAGGTGATTTGATTTCCAAATTTCCTAGCATTCGCCCGATTTCCTTTATTCTCAGTCAATGACTAAACTCAAATTCTAAAGACCCTGTATCAGAGATTATGTTCTCTCTCTCTCTCTCTCTCTCTCTCTCTCTCTCTCTCTCTCTCTCTCTCTCTCTCTCTCTCTCTCTCTCTCTCTATATATATATATATATATATATATATATATATATATATATATATATATATATATATATAAATATATAGGATTGTACCTCATTAATCCTTTCTCCTCCCAATGATATTTCATCTTCCATTGCATATTCCGTATCAATATACGCATATTTCGTTAGACACATGCAATAACCGAGTGTTTGCTTAGGGTTATTAAAAGGTTGAAAAAAAAATATAGTTGATGTCCCTTATTTCAATAACTGTTTACCATCCATCAATTTGGTTAGAGATGTAGTTATAAAATAATTAATTGCTAATCTTTCTTTTTACTGGTCAACTTGCCTTTTTATACCATATAAAATTTTGTGTCATTCTTCATATGTGAAGAAAAAAAAATTGCCTAATTTGGTTTATCTGTCTAGCCTGACTCATGAAGTTCCAAAAAGATTTTTTTTAATCTATAGGCCAACGTCTCTTATCTCATCTTATTTCAGAGCTCGATCGTCCGGAAAGGCTAATCACTGAAGACCCAATTCACTTCAAATCTTTCTCACATACATTTCAGCATGGTATTGCTACCATTAGTATCTGTATAACTTTACGTTCACCTTTACAGTTTCTCTTCATACGTAGAATAGAATCCATTTAATCCAAGTGGATTGTTCAAAAATCTATTTTTTTACCGATATATTCTTAATACTGGGTAAAATTACGTTGCTTCTATGCTTTTTCCTGTTTTTCTATTACCTTAAGTTGCAACCTCTTGCTCAACAAGTCAACGATGAAATTTATATTTCCTCTTGCAATTCCAAATGAATTGGCTATTCTTATCTTCCAAATTATAGCTTCAAAGTCATAGCCACTATTATTTTCGAAATAAAAAAGAAATATCTTTCCACCTTCATCGTAAATGTTTTCTAAAATTATAAATATCTCTTCTAATAAAAACATTTATTTCTGGTCTACTGACGTTTGATCACCCATTGTATGATACTATAAATCTGTCAAAATTATCAATATGTGTTTTTTATGTATTTTTTTTCTATTATGGAACATCTATTTTAATGTTGTTACTGTTATTAAATATCTTAATTTTTCATTACTTCTTGTAGTTTATTTATTTCCTTATTTTCTTTCTTCGCTGGTCTATTTTTCCCAGTTGGAGCCCTTGGGTTTAAGGCAACCTGCTTTTCCAACTGAGGTTGTAACCTAGCTATTTTTAATAATAATAATAATAATAATAATAATAATAATAATAATAATAATAATAATAATAATAATAATAATAATAATAATGATAAAAATAATAATAATAACTCCGTAGCTTCAATTGCTCTGTTTGTATCTAAACATCTGACTTTCATGAGAAAAACATTTGTTTTTTCTTTTTTCGATTAAAAATATTACCAAAATTCCAATTTGGGAAAATACCTTCTAAAAAAAACCACTGCAGCTTATAACTCACTGACCTACTGTATGAAGGAAAGCTGCGTAGTTATTATGGACTACTGGATCGAACGGCCTTGCCCTTAGTAAGGTGAGATGGAGTCTCTCGGCATCAGCAGGACGTCCTGCATCGACGTACATCCCCGCTAAAGCCGATACGGCGTCCTTGTTGCTGGCATCATGGGTGAGGGACTTCTCCAGCAGGAGCATCGCTTCAGCTACGCCCCCTTGTCTTCTGCTTCCAAAGTAAACAAGGGAGGAGGGTTAAGATTTCTGTTCTTTAACAGGAAGATACACAGGGAGACAAGTGAACAAGAAAACAAACAAACGAATGGTCAAGATTAATTCTTTACTGAAAACTATATGAAATATACTTCATAGCTGTAAAACAAAAATAGAGCAAAAATCAAACATAAGAGAGGAAAGTATTAAAAACAAGGCATGTAAAGGAAAAAAGGTTATTTGTAATATTTAAATCTTTAAAAGGCGCTTGAAGTAGTGCTGACCTTTCCCATTCTAAATTTGGCCATTTAAATCAATAAATCCTATAAAGTGGATACTCATTAATAACTGAATATGAAATAAAGGGACTATTACTTAGGAAGAATTACTATGATAACGTAAAACAATAAATATGTTCAAAGTCCTGTATAATACTCAGTGATAACAATAATACAATAGCCAAATATAGTCAGAGATATGAATTAGGCTTGGTGGATTTGTATCATCTAATGGTAATAGGTGGGCCAGGGCACCAGCCACCCGTTGACACACTACCACTAGAACAGACAGTACTACTTCGGATCCTTCTCTCTGGTTACTGTTAATTTTTTCTTTGCCTACACATACACCGAATAGTGTGGCCTATTATTTACATATTCTCCTTTATCCTCATACACCTGACAACAATAAGCTTTACCAAACAATTCTTCTTCACCCACGGGGTTAACTACTGCACTCTAATTGTACAGTGGCTACTTTCCTGCTGGTTAGGGTAGAAAAGACATTTGTTATTGTAAGCAGCTCTTCCAGGAGAGGGACACTACAAAATCAAACCATTGTTCTCTAGCAGTGGGTAGTGCCATAGCCTCTGTACCATAGTCTTCCACTGTCTTGGGTTAGAGTTCTCTTGCTTGAGGGTACATTCGGGCACGTTATTCTATCACATTTCTCCTCATACTGTTTTGTAATTTATTTTTATAGTTTTTATTAGATACATTTATATTTATGTTACTGTGCTTTAAATATTTCATTTTTCATTGTTTTTTTTTTTGGTTTTTTTCATCACTGGGCTACTTTCCCTGTTGGAGCCCCCTGGCTTATAGCATCCTGCTTTTCCAGCATTAGTAAGTAATAATAATAATTACAATATCCATGCTCTGTATGCATACAATTTGAACAATTCTATTCCGTCATCATGATTCAATTATCAAAGAAGACTAAGACACCGAGTCAACACTTCTAAAATATTGCATAAAGATATTGAACAATTAGACTAGTAATTCCCGCAAGTGATCCATATTTGCTTCGAAGCTAATAATCTTTATAATTCTCGTGTCAAAAAGTTATGAATATAAGCAGTCAAGCATTTTTATAATTTTCATGTCAAAAAATTAATCAAAATGTTGTTTCATTTTCAAGAATTGTTATAATTCCCAGGTAAAAAAAATATCAAAATATTGTTTTGCGGTATTTTTTTTTAATAATTCTTAGATAAAAAGTTATCAAAATACTTTTTTGCAGTTATAAATTTTTTTATAATTCCCAGGTCAAAAAGTTATCAAAATATCAAGAATTGTTATAATTCAGAGGTCCAAACATAACGACCATCAGAGAGTTTATTTTCATAGCCTACTGACTTCACAATGATGAATGCATCCTAAAGACGAACCAATCATAAGTGATATGATTCTACGACTCACAGATATCTCCCTTAATATACTATTCCCCTCACAAAGATAATCCTCACAAACTGAAACTTTGTCAGATTAAGCCAGTCCATCCCAGGGCTTCGCTTCCCTTAAGGGGAAACTAAGCTGGAGAACATTCGTGTTTTCAAATGACTTTGTACGATCCGGCTAATATAGGATGAATCTCCACTTTGTAACTCGAACCAGCGTCGCTTCTGAAGTTGAGGAGAGTTAGTTTAGTTATTGGAACAATGCCAGTTCATCTACTTTTAAGATGGCTGTAAGTGCGTTTGTCTAGGAGAATGTTGTTGTGCTTATACACAAACACAAAGACACACACACATGTAGTCCTAATATTTGTAGGTTTTAGATTATTAGCAATTTTTCTTCTTTTTTGAAATAGATTTTTCCCGCTTCTTAGCACTGACAAAGGATAGTCCCGAATACTCGTAGGTCTTAGATTTTAAGTAATGAATTTTTTTTCTTTTTTTCTTTTTTTATCCTGGCACTTTTCAAATAGATATCCTACGCTTCTTAGTACTGAGAGAAGGTAATCCTAATACATTTAGGCTTATATTATTAGCATTTTTCTTTTCTTTTTAAACTTTTCAAATACATTTTCCCCTCTTCCCAGTACTGACAGAAGGTAGTCCTAAATACTCGTAGATCTAAGATTACCATTTTTTTTTTTTTTTTTTTTTTTTTTTTTTTTTTTTTTTTTTTTTTTTTACTTTTATTTCAAAAAGATTTTCTTCCACTTCTCAGTACTGACATAAGGTAGACTTAATACTCGTAGATCTTACTCACTTTTTTAGGCTGGCAAGATTATAGTAGGCCCGGGCGTGCTGCGGGTGTGCCTTCAGAGCCAAGCGAAAATGGGTTTCAGCCTCTGAAGTGTCGTTGAGGAGTGTTGCCAAATTGTTGTGAGCGCTCGAGTGTTCGGGCCATAGCCTATTGGTGATAGAAGAATTGGTGTTATATACGGGTTACGTTTAGAATTTTATCAGGAATTCTAAACTTGTCATAAATCAACTGAAAATTTTAGTTTTTGCATCTCAGCTTCCACAAAAACATTCTGGAAAATACGACATAAATTATACAAATATGGTTTTTCATCCGCAGCATGGATCCAACAGATCAAGAAAAATAGAACAAAAATTTATTTTAGAACTCTCTCTCTCTCTCTCTCTCTCTCTCTCTCTCTCTCTCTCTCTCTCTCTCTCTCTCTCTCTCTCTCTCTCATCTTCTGAGCTTTTTCTTTTATATTTATACATTTTGTTTACAGAGTTTCTGCATTCTATCATACTTATCTTATTCTTTTATTATACTCTTCCTTTTAATTAGATTTTTGTTTCCAGTATTCATACATAGAATTAAGGTTTTACTTCATGCCATTTATTTACTATTATAATATTTGTGTGCTTGAGGGTTGTTTTTAATTTTTGTATTTTGTATTTTGTATTTTCGTATTTAGGACCCCTCATCAAAATCCATATTTTCACTTGCTATCAAAGATTGAGTATGGCTACATCACTAAACCTGCATTTGTTTCTAGTTTGAATTTTAACGCTAGTTCTCCATTGAAAGAAAAAGAATCAAGTCCTTAGACAAGATCCCATTTTATAACAAACGAGTGCTTTGATAAATTTTATATTAAACTAGTCCCCTCTTCAGTCAACACATAACTGTTATTTGTAAGAACTATCAACACAATGACCTTAGGACGAGATGTACTTGACACCTACCTCAACCATCATTTCATGAAAAAAAATGATGTTCAAAGTACACTAAGTAGTTCAAATGCTGCACTGGTAAAAACCCGTAATTTTAATTGGGAGTTCTACGTAAAAATATATTACTCCAAGCCGTATTCTAGTAATATACAGACGACCGTAATTTTTACCCTACTTTGTCATTATCTTTTACGGGTCGGTGACCTTAATACCCCTCCTTAACGTCAATATATCAGTTTTTAAAGCAGTAA
>NC_090726.1:178970083-178975083 GCF_036898095.1 Palaemon carinicauda
AAATGAAATTTCCAAGCTTTAAAGCTTTAGTTCTTCGTAGATTTGTGTGTGCGTCTTTTTTTTTTTATTTTGATTGAGAAAATTACTGTACTCGACCTTCCATAGGTGATTGATTGTCTGATTTTAAGTTTTTGGTATCCTTAATTCGAAAGGGGAAGACTATCTCTGCAATATATTGGTATATTCCATAATATAGAACAGGTAATCCTAGTCTTTTGAAATGCAGTATCGATATTTTATTTCTATTTCTAATTAAGTAAGATATGGATTTGGAGGAGCTATAATCTAGGTTTTAGAAATATTCAACTTTATCCATAAATTATGAAAATGACTATGAATATACTAGTCTGCACATCTATAAATAGCTGAGCCCCTTCTGAAGTTATTAAATAGCATAAGCCTTTGGTAGAGTACGCATTAGCAGTTTTCGTTCGCTAAAGGTTAACATAATATTTATTCCCATGGCAAATAAAAGTAGTTATGGATTAATTCACTTGTTTTAAAACCCATTATTTTAGTGCAAAATGATAGGTTTGATCTTCGGTATGATGAGATTTTTCATTCGTTTGCGACTGATTTCGATGTAAGCTCCAACTTGCATTTAACGTTTAAATAGACGAAATATAAGGCCTTTGACGTTAGCAAACACTGCACTAGGTATATATCTTTTGTAGTACAAAATGATATTTGACCAAACCTGTATGATCTACATCCTTATTTTAAAAATGAATTTAAGAGCCATGCTTAGAAGAATCGATGAGCTATAAACATAATACATTATTGAATAGATTTGTATGTTATATCGATGCTTATATCAAAATAATTTTTATATTTTTACACCCAGACTCCATCATATCTTATGGGCTATTAAAAATATGGTTTTTATTGTTCAATTATTTTCATTATAATTGAGTCTGTTGATTTAATTTTAGAACAATTAATGAATTTACTTTATATTTTTAACAATTCAATCAAACTTAATATTATAAACTAGATGATAGCCGTGTTATTTCCAACTGCCTAATTATGATACATGTTTAGAATGTTAAACTAATTTAGCATATGTAATTTAATCTATCAATAAAACCACAACTGAATTCAAATTAATTTTGATGAAGTTAGCAGTTGATTAGTTTGCATTTAAGTCAATTTCAGTAACGACACCAAATGATAGCCATCGCTGTATTAGGTATTAGAATATTTCATTTTTTTTTATTTATTTATTTATTTTTTTTTTTATAAAAAGGAGCTTTTAGCTATGTTTTCTTCATCATAGTTCAGTAAGGTATAGTATACCTCATTAAGAATCTTTAACTACATACTTTATCTACATATCTAGCTTTGTAGAAAATAAAACTGATCATGCACACTCACTATGGCTTTTATTAATACTACTACTTACATTGCTAAGGAGGCTCGAGATTCCCAATCTCTATTCCTCTGAACAGTTCGGCAAGAAAAGGCCATCATTAGCAGGAGCAAACTTGCAGCCCTCAGTCGACCCACTCTCGAGAGGCCAATGCTCACAACTAGAGACCAACCCACACTGAAAATAGAGAATGAATATATATATATATATATATATATATATATATATATATATATATTATGTATATATATATATATATATATATATATATATATATATATATATATATATATGTATATATATATATACATATATATATATATGTATATATATATATATACATATATATATATGCGTGCGTGCGTGTATGTGTGTTTTTGTGTTGTATAGTTGTATATACGTATATATGTATGTGTATATATACATGTATATGTATATATATATATATATATATATATATATATATATATATATTTATATATGTACATATATATATATATATATATATATATATATATATATATATATATATATATATATATATATATGTGTGTGTGTGTGTGTGTGTGTGTGTTCGTATGTGTTTGTATGTTATACATATAAAACCATATTATATATACATATATGAGTGTAAGTGTAGTTAATGTCCATGAGAGTGTGCATGTACAGTACATATTTCATTTGCGGTTATTTTCCTAAACCTTAAATATTGAAGACAGATGCAAATGAATTCTCTTTCACACAAATTACAGGTCATAATGAATCAATTAGAATAAAAGATAATTATAAAATATTTGGAGGGGATTAGAAAATAATCACAGAAACCTTTATGTATCAGAATCAAGAGGTTATTAACAATTATCTTTTACTGCATAAGAGATAATTAGATGATCGATACATATAAGTACACACAACTGGTATACATCTTCTAAATTATAGATTATCAAAGCAATTATAAAGTATTATATCAAATTAAAATTATAGAAATTGGGTCCAAAAAGGTAGTTTGCTTTCAGTTTTGCGTTCCCGCAGTCTTATACAAACATCAGATGGAGGCAAAAATTATCATTTGATGATAGATTTTATACAACTACATAAACATTGTAAAGAATCTAGATATAGTACTTGAACTTCGATATTTCCTTGGGTCGTAGACCAAATGTCCACCAAGTTTCGATAAAATTGGTTACGTGGTTTTTGTGTAATGTTGTTCGCCAAAGAAAAATATATAGACTAACGCAACATTGTGATTATTTTCAAAGTACTACTGGCTACTTGTACTTTGATATACTTCATCCAATATGTTATTGATTTGTCCTTTGGTCATACTCAACATGATTAACAAGTTTGGTCAAAATTGGTGCTTTAGTTGTTTATGTAAAATTGCTCACAAACAAACCGACAAATAAATTAATAAAATAACAAGCAGACATGGGTGAATACATACCCATCTGGCGAAGGCAGAAAATATAACACGATATTCAATACAACAAATTCTTTAAAAAAAAAAAATAAATAAATAAAATAAAGCAAAAAAATAAATAAAGGGTCCGTCCCCTCCTCAAACAAATAAATCTAACTTGAACATTTCCAAAGATGCTTCTTACCTGGGGATGTAGAGGATTCTCTCAGCAACGACGAACCCGACTGTAAAGAAAAGGTTGGTCGCCGGAAGGAAGGGCAGCACCAGCATGGCCAGCCCCAGGAGAACGGCCCGGCCTTCATAACCCTTTGGAAAACAGAGAGAAGAGATGTTTGTCAGAATGCGCGTTTGTTTACTTTACATTTTCTTTAAATGAATAAAATCGCTTTATGATATAATTAGGATCTGTTGGAAAACAGATTGAAGAGATGTTGGTCAGAATGTGCATTTGTTTAATTTATATTTTCTTTAAATGAATAATATTACTTATAAAATAGTTAGGGTTGTTGTAAAACAGAGAGAAGGTGTTTTTTCAAAATGTCCGTTTGTTTACTTAATTTTATTCAAATGGGTAAGATTATAAAATAGTTTGGATATGATGGAAAGCACAGAGAAGACTTCTCTTAGTCAGAATGTGAGTTCGTTTGCTTTATATTTTCTTTAGATGATTAAAATTACTTCATAAAATAATTAGGATCCGTTTGAAAACAGAGAAACGATATATTAATCAGAATGTGCGTTTGTTTACTTTATATTTTCTTTAATTGAACAAGATTAATATATAAAATAATTGCGATCTTTTGGAAATAGAACGAGTGAAGACGTTAGCCTGAATGTGGGTTTTTTTATTCTTTAAATGCATACAAGTACTTTATGAAAAAGTTGGGAACTGATGAACGGAAGGGTGGTTTAGATCGAATGGAAATACTTTAATGCAGTATTGTATTTTCCAGTTGAAAAAAAATGATTAAATAGATTATGAAAGAGAAATATTTTTACCTATAAAAGTAATGATTTATCGTTTAAAAACCGTAAAAAAATGTCAAGAGCCAATAAAACTAAAAAACAAATAAATTGAAAGAAATTTAACGAATGAATACCACATCAATCATATTCTACCGTGAAATCTCATTGAGGCTCTTTGCATCAATAGGCGTGGGAGGAGAAGATGATGATGACGATGATGATGATGATGATAATGATGAAGATAATATATATAAATATACACACATATATATATATATATATATAAATATATATATATATATATATTATATATATATATATCATCTTCATCATCATCACCATCATCATTATTTCCTCCCATGCCTATTGACGCAAAGAGCCTCAATGAGATTTCACCAGTAGTCTCTTTCTTGGGCCTTTGAATCAATATTTCTCCATTCGTCATTTCCTACTTCACGCTTCATAGTCCTCAGCCATGTAGGTCTGGGTCTTCCGACTCTTCTAGTGCCTTGAGGAGCCCAGTTGAAAGTCAGGTGAACTAATCTCTCTTGGAAAGTACGAAGAGCATGTCCAAACCATCTTCATCTGCCCCTCACCATGATCTCATCCACATATGGAACTCGAGTAATCTCTCTTAGAGTTCCATGTGTAATCCTGTCCTGCCATTTAACTCCCAGTTTTTTCTTAGGGCTTTGCTCTCAAATCTACAAAATCTGTTGGATATTGTTCCATTGTCATAGTACGACTCATATCTGTATAGTAACACTGATCTCACTAAACTGATATATAGTGTTATTTTTTGTGTAATTTCAGGTGATTTTCTCCAAATTTTATTTAACCTAGCCATTGTCTGATTTGCTTTTTTCAATCTTTCATTAAATTCTAATTCTAAAGACCCTGCATTAGAGATCATAATTCCTAAATGTCTGAATGATTGTACCTCATTAATCCTTTCTCCATCCAATGATATTTCATCTTCCATTGCTCATTCCGTTCTCATCATCTCTGCCTTTCTTCTATTTTTCTTGAGTCCAACCTCCTGTGATATTTCATGCATTCTGGTAAGTAAGCAGTGCAAATCCTGTGGTGTTCTACTAAAAAGGAGAGGGCCATAAGCATACTCTAGGTCGGCTAGCTTTCTATTACCAATCCAGTCCAATCCTTCTCCACCATCTTCAAGTGCTCTATACGTTACAGCATCCATGAGGAGGATAAAAAACATAGGTGACAACACATTTCTTT
>NC_090726.1:178982583-178992583 GCF_036898095.1 Palaemon carinicauda
CCACATTTGACATAAAGTTTCATTGACGTGTCTTGTCTACAGGAACTACTCCAGGTAAATTTACTCAAGCAAAGTCATGAAATTCGTCCAATAACTATTTCCACCTGTGCTTTATATATAAAATTTCTTGAATTGTACGGCATTCTGATTATTTACCTCTTTCAATCACCAAATTATGGTTTCCCCTTTCATTTATTTCATTCTCTGATTTTCCAAGTTTTTCCTTTCTAAAAATAAACAAGTCATTGCGGTTTTGTTGCTTCACCTCCAAAACAGGCCATCTATCAATTTCCTCATAAACTTTCGGCTGAATGAGGAAATTACTTTCTGCCACCTTTTACATATTTGAATCATAAGAGAGGAGCCTCAAGAGTTCCGTTTTCATTAAGTAGTTTGAAGCTGAAGAATATTTCTCACTTTCTACATTTTAGGACACAATACAAAAAAGATTTGCATCATTCCGTGTTTATGTGCTTCTAAAATAAACATTTTGCATTTTACATTTCACGGTTTATGACAACAGCCCGGACTTTACAACCTGCAGGAAACAAACGAATTATATTTATACTTTATGGAACATTATGAAATTATTTTAACTTCAATATTTTAACGAGTTGGATAAAAAATTTAGGCCCAGTGTTATATCTGACAGAGCCTCGTGTCTCTTAATGATATTTCAGAGACTAACAATGACATATGTCATTTTTTATAATATCGTCAGAAATCAGTTACACTCATCAATTCAACTTCACAAATGGTCTAATTGAAAAGTATGAATATAAAAAAGTTATTTGAACGGTGACTCTCTATGTTCCACTTAATTCTCATGACCTAAAGGCTATTTTTGTACGAATGTTTCAGGTAAAAAAAAAAAAAAAAAAAAAAAAAAAAAAAAAAAAAAAAAAAAAAAACATAAATTGTAGAATAGGACAATTGTTTCTAGTTTAAAAACTGTTGATTAAGAAATGAAATGGTTGTTAGTTTTCTATGGTTATATTTACATCCTGAATAAGAAAAGAGATTCATAATCATTCCACAATAAGGAAAAAAATATTTACAAAGTATATCCCTAAACAGTATACATATTATTTCCTAGATCTTATATTGGCAATAACCACATTCCCTCTCACGTTTCCCCATTTCAGAATCCGTACCCAATCCTGGAATCAATTTCTGAGGATTCCAAATATTGGAATATATTAGTTTAATCTACTCCATTAGGGTTTCGCCAGTCTATGTTTCGATTTATCTCTGCTGGATTATTAGTTTCCCATTTCGAAAGGAAACACCTAACGCATCTCATTCCAAAGACTCGAACGTCCTTTGCAATTTATTCAATTTGAATCTGCTCCATGGATATGATTTAACAAATCTATCCATCCTAATATGATATATTCAAAGATTGGATTTTTAGATGCTTGCAAATTAGCGTCTGCCTTTGCGAATCTTGATACGATGGTAGCACGTTAGCCAGGCACCAACCACCCGTTGAGATACTAACGCTAGAGAATTATTGGATCCTTTAACTGGCCAGGAATTATCACATTGGATCCCTCTCTCTGGTTACAGCTCATTTTTTGCTTTTACCAACATATACACAGAATAGCCTGTCATATTCTTTTCACATTCTCCTCTGTCCTCATACACCGGAAAACAATTCTTCACTCAAGGGGTTAACTAGTGCAATATAATTGTTCAGTAGCTACTCTCTTCTTGGTAAGGGTAGAAGAGACTCTTTAGCTAAGGTAAGCAACTCTTCTAGGAGATGAACACTCCAAAAATAAACCATTGTCCTCTAGTCTCGACTAGTGCCATAGCTTCTGTATCATGTTATTTCACTATCATGGGTTAGATTTTTTTTACTTGAGGGTAAATTTGGCACGTTATTTCTATTCTGTTTCTCTTACTCTTGGTTTCACAAAGTTTTTATCGTTGATATATGATAGATCTAATTTTATGTTATTAATGATCTTAAAATATTTTGTTTTTAATGTGATTACTTCTCTATTTATTTCTTCGTTTCCTTTCCTTACTGGGCTATCATTTCCCTATTGCAGCCTTTGTGCTTATAGCATCATGGTTTTCCAACTAGGGTTGTAGTTTAGCTGGTAATAATAATAATAATAATAATAATAATAATAATAATAATAATAATAATAATAATAATAATAATAATAATAGAAGTGTATGTATTAATTCAAAATTTTTATGTAGTGCTATCATTTCTGAAACATCTATTAGGTAATAAAGAGTTGTTATTTGCCTATATGAAAAACATCAAGCCCTTATCAAACGGAGCAATTTAATGTGAAAGGCGAAACCTTAGATTTTACGATGGATCCATAGAAGAATCCGTTGCTGGTCTACCTTATAGGTAGTATATGATAATCAGGATAGTTTTATATACAAAAAGAATTCCATTATAGAAAAAAAAATATTATTATTATTATTATTATTATTATTATTATTATTATTATTATTATTATTATTATTTATTATTATTATTTTATTATTATTATCGCTTGCTAAACTACAACCCTGGTTGGAAAAGCAGATGCTATAAGCCCAGGGCTCCAACAGAGAAATAGCCCGGTGAGAAAAAGAAACAAGGAAAAATAAAATCATCGAAGAACACTAACAACATTCAAAATAAGTAATTCCTATAAAAACTATGAAAACTTTAACAAAACAAGAGGAAGACATATAAGATTGAATAGTATGACCGAGTGTACCCTCAAGCAAGAAAATTCTAACCGAAGAGAGTGGAAGACCATGGTACAGAGGCTCAGGCACTACCCAAGTGTCCTTCTCCTTGAAGAGCTGTTTACCATAGCTAAAAGAGTCTCCCTCACCCTTACCAAGAGGAAAGTGGCCACTGAACAATTACAGTGCAGTAGTTAACCCCTTAGGTGTTTTCAGGTGTATGAGGACAGAAGAGAAACTGTAAAGAATATGCCACACTACTCAGTGTATGTGTAGGCAAAGGGAAGTTGATCCTTACCTAGAGAGAGGGATCCTATGTAGTATTGTCTGACCAGTCAAAGGACTTAAAAACTATCTAGCGGTAGTATCTCAATGGGTTGGTGGTGCCTTGGCCAGCCTACTCCATTGTATATAAAAAAATACATAATAAACTAGATGAGCAACAGAGAGACATTGAACTAATGGTCCTCCGCTCCTAATTAATTAAATGTAGTTGACCCGTTATTAGTTACTTCATACCAAGGATTTGAAAGTGAAAATTCTGTGTAATGGAGGGAAATTATAGTTTTTGGATACATAGAGAATTATGTTATCAATTTATATGATGTAATGTATAAGTATCATTGATGATTTAGATGTAAGTAGCATTCCCAAATTTTGTAATATAAAGAATACTTTTTTTCGGATGGAATTTCAGTTTCTTTGTATACGAGAAGTATTCCATTACTGGGCAGTATAAAATGATTGATTTACCATTGAAGTTGTTAACGTTATATGAAGCATTACAAAAAGAAGATAATGAAACGGTCGAAGCTTTGTTGCTTTTGATGCACAGAGGATACTAAAACATTTAAAATATTAATGTAGTTACCTAGCAAATAAATTGTAGAAAGCGAAAATTATAGTAGCTTATGTACATGAATGATTCGAGGCTTTTAACATTATAGTGTCCAGAAAAGTTTCTAGGATAACTGGCAAAAAGATTAATATAAAGAATTCAAAGTTGTCTAATACCCAACTGCACAATCAACATTTGCCGATAGATCTTGTTACAGCAAGTTGCTTCCAATTTGATTTACTCTAACCCATTACGTAAGTATAATATACACACTAAGTCCCGAGTGAAAAACAATTATATCAGTTAATTTCAAAATGTTCATGCTAATTAATGATAAAAATTATCCAAGATTTCGTTAATTTAATGAGTTGGTAGGCCGACGTAGCATAGTAAATTTCTTATAATTGTCTATACATGTCGTTCGCTAGTTATCCAACTACCATATTTGATTTGGTCGCCATCTGTTCTAACAAGAGCGATCTGCCGGCTCAATTTTTGAGTCCAGAGCGATAGCGTAACGATGTAAGGCGACCAAGGGCGCTCGGGACTCGTGTGGTATCCTTCCTGTAAACCTCACCACCAGGAATCATCACTTTTGATCTTGCTGCCGGTGTGAGCAGACGTCCTGTTTACCTCTTCCGGCTTTTACTTATTTTCATTCAGCTAGGAAGCTTGCTTCTTAACAACAGTGCTTTCAACTCGTGATTGAGTATTCAACAACGATTGGACATTGATCGAACTTGGAGTTCTTCATCAGACATGGACCAGATTGACCATCCTTCGACTTTAGACCGACCTTCCCATTGTACTTCATGCCGCAAGGCTAAGCTAAGTCGAAAATTTTCATTTGATAACCACTCATTGTGTGTTAATTGTAGGGGAGTTAATTGTAACCTGACTGATGTTTGTGACGAATGTAACACTTGGTCTCTCAGTGAGAGACAGTTGTATGTTAATCATATGTCTACCTTGGCTAAGAAAAGACTTTCTAAGCAAAGACTTAGGGAGGGTTCAATGGATCGACTGGCATCGGGTAATCCTACTAGATCTTACTCGGTTGGCGAGGGGTCAGGTGAGTGTGACCGTATGTCAGTAATGTCTGAGGTGATAAACATGTCAGGTGAGCAATGTGTCCGGTCCCCTTCCCCGGTTGGACCTAGTGTAACAGGGTCAGTGACCCTTGAAGAGTGTGTTGCCGCAGCAGAAGAACGTTGGGGGTGTGAATTGGGGTCTGTTAATTCTAGAATTGATACCTTAGCCTCAGGTCTTCAGAATGTGGCCTCTCAATTAGGCACACTAACTACTCTTTTCAGCTCCCTCGGTCCTGCTCTGGGTCTCCCCATTCCACCCTGTGCTGAAGGAAGGACTCATGCTGAACCGGCCCTAACGGGTTCCGGGTGTGAGCCCGCCCCGATGCAGAGCAGGTCCGGAGTAATGTCGTACTCCCCTATTAGCTCAGAGTTAGATGTTAGGGGTAGTGAAGGTGGTAGATTCTTCATCCAGACCGGAAAGGGGCAAGCAGGGTCACAGCTGACTGCACCTTCCAGTCTTCCTTGTGGGGATAATGCCCTTCAGGTAACCTCCATTTGTCCTGTTTCGGACGAGGGTTCGTCAGGGAGGGTTTTCGGAGAGAGCGGCACTCTCCAGCTACAGGGTGATGTGTAGGGAATGATATTGCTTCCCATTCCCCTGGGAATCGAGATACTGTAATTGTGAGAGGTTCTAAGGAACACCCTGATGGTCTTGAGAAGGGTAGGGTCGAAGCCCAGGTACATGCTGCACCAGATTGGTCTCCAGTCAGGGCTCCTTCATTGTCTTCTTCGCGAACCCCTCGAGAGGGGGGCTCATCGTCAGAGCCGTCGGCCATAATGAGGGCAGCCAGGAGGTTTGCTCCAGAGGTTGGGGATGACATCCAAGGCTTGGAGGAGGGCGACATTCCATCTTCTGCTTTTCGAAGGATGATTGCCTTCACCCAAGAGGCTTTAGTGGAATCTAAATCGAACATTACAGTGCAGGAACCTGGCGAGTTCCCTTCGGTATCCAGATTTTTGGAGGACACTCGTCAGTCAAAGAAACGGAATCCTATTCCACGCTGGTCGACCGGAGAATTTCTCAGACATGGGAGACAAGTGGTCACCAAGAAGTTGGCAGAGTATGCGGAAGGTGACAAGCATCACTTTCCATCTTCTATCTTGGTTAAAAACAGGAGGGCCTATTTAGCTATTGGAGAGGATCCTCCAGCTCCATCTCCAGTGCCTATTAACCCTTCATGGGAGGATATGACCAACCTCCAGAAAAACCATAAATCGTTAGTGGGTGTTTCTTTGGAGGATTGTGCCAAGCTCGAGCTGTCGACTAGAACAGTTCAGGAGAATCTGAACATGATGGGATGGCTTTGGGGTTCACTGATGGGCCTTCTGTCAGAACCAGGAGCCTTGGAGCAGTACCGACCCCTTTACAATCAGTTGGCCAACTCCATTAACCTCTCCATCAAGTCATCCATGACTGAGATATGTCTTCAAGAAGCATATCTGACTTCACGGAGGAGGGACTTCTTCTTGTCCCATGCCCCTCCGTCTCTCTCTGACATTCAGAAGAGAGCGTTGAGGGCTTCCCCTCTCTTTGCAGATCATTTGTTCAATGAGGACACACTTGCGTCATCCATGGAGAGGGCTCATCTCAAAGCTAAGGAGACAAGGGAGGACAAGATTCAATCATTGCTTGTAAGGACAGTAGCACAAGTGCAAAGACCTATTCAGCCTAAACCAGTGCCCAAACAGCCCTTGGTCGTAGGTGAGAAGAGACAGATCAGCTTCCTGACTTCAACATACAAGAAGCCGAGGACAGGTTATCAAGGCCCAGGAATCTCGTCTTCCCATGCTTCTACAACCCAACGACAACCTCGACCTTCTTATAGCTCGACATCAGCACATAGAGGACAAAGAAGGCCAAAGACAGTCGGCAAGGGTTTTCGTCCATAGGGACTACAGCCCTCGTGTATAAAGATAGGAGGCTGCCTTCAACACCACTGGCAGGCCTGGGAGGACCTGGATCCAGACCCTTGGGTCATTCAAGTTCTAAGGTACGGGTACAGGATTCCGCTCAGCCAGCCTCCTCCATTATCAAACAGTCCAATAGCATTCAACTCGTACCAGGAGTCGTCAGAGAAGGGAAGAGCTTTTTCAGGCAGAGTTAGAGGATCTGGCAAGAAAGGGAGCGATAGAATTAGCTTCGCTTCCATTCCTTGGTTTTTACAGCCTTATGTTTATCGTCAAAAAGGGTTCCGGTTCTTGGAGACCCATCATAGACCTCTCTCGTCTGAATCATTTCGTAATGAAAACTCATTTCAAAATGGAGACTTCAAGGTCGGTCCTTTTGGCGGTCAGACGGAACGACTGGTTCTTCTCACTCGACCTGAAAGACGCGTATCTCCAAGTTCCCATTCACCCTCAGTCCCGACATCTACTGAGGTTTTGCTGGGAACAGGTGGTATGGCAGTTCAAAGCTCTCTGCTTTGGCCTAACGACAGCTCCACAGGTATTCACTCGCCTTATGGCACCTGTGGGAGCCGCCTTCCACAAGAGAGGCATAAGAATGGTGAGATATTTGGACGATTGGCTATTCCTGTCGAGCTCAGAACAGGAAGCCATCTACACGAGGGATGTAGTTCTGAGATTGTGCAACAAACTGGGCATTCAGATCAACTTAGATAAGTCGACCCTAATCCCCAGTCAAGTTTCCATCTATCTGGGAATGAAGATAGACTCCTCAATTTTGAAGGCTTTCCCGACACAAGATCGCATCCAGACTCTTCAGGAATGCATCAAATTATTTTTAACGACAAACGCACCTCCAGCCAAACTTTGGATGAGACTCATCGGCCTCCTGTCGTCGCTAATTCTGTTAGTTCCCAGAGGAAGGAGGAGAATCAGACCACTGCAACACCAACTCCACAACCTTTGGGATCAAGAGGATCATCATTTTCAGGTTCAATGGACAGAGACGATCTGACAGAGTCTAATCTGGTGGTCCAATCCAGTGAACTTGAACCAAGGTCTTCTATTGTCAACTCCTCTTCCAGATATCATGTTGTTTTCAGATGCTTCGGATTCCGGATGGGGGGCATCAATAGGGGACCAATTCGTGTCAGGGACATGGACAGCACAGGAATTGGAGGAATCTATCAATTGGAGAGAACTCAGAGCAATAAAGCTTGCTCTCTTTCACTTCAACCATCTGTGCCCTTCAAGAGTGTTCGCCGACAACTCGACAGCTATTTCTTACATAAGGAAGGAAGGAGGGACGAGGTCCCAGAAGCTGGACAGTCTTGCCCAAGAGATTCTGGCCTGGGCAGAGGGAAAGAGCGTGACACTCATGCCTCAGTTCATCATGGGCAAGGCGAACGTGACAGCAGATGCTCTGAGTCGAAGGGATCAGATATTGAACTCCGAATGGACCATTCATCAGCAAGTGGTAGACGATTTGGTTCATCTCTGGCCAGCAACAGTGGATATGTTTGCCACCGCAATGAACCACAGACTTCAGGCTTACTTCAGTCCTCACATCGATCTGGGATCAGTGAGAACAGATGCTATGCTTCAGGACTGGAGGCATCTTCAGGGATATGCGTTCCCTCCGTTTCCTCTGATAAGGAACATTCTGAACAAACTGAGGGAGTCCACAGGATGCAGTCTTACTCTGGTCACACCCTTCTGGCCTCAGAAAGACTGGTTTGTGGACCTCTTAGAACTGTCAGTAGACACCCCAAGGAGGTTGCCTGTCAGACGAGACCTCCTCAAACAGCCTCATCGACACGTGTTTCATCTAAGACCACAAGCTCTTCAGCTGACTGCATGGAGACTATCCGCAGATTTTCCAGGGCTCGAGGAGTCTCCAGGCAGGTGGCCCAACAAGTTACCTTCGCTCGAAGACCTTCCACTCGTATAAATTACCAGTACAAGTGGAAGATATTCAGGAAGTGGTGTAAGGACACAAAACACTCAATCTCGAACCCGACAGTTGCCAAGATTGCAGATTTCCTGTTATTCCTTCGTAAGGAAAGACGTCTATCCGTTCCAGCCATCAGGGGATATAGAGCTATGTTATCCTCGGTTTTCAGATTTGCCTTCAGGGAGATGCTTGAAGATCCAATCATTACCGATCTCATTAGGTCCTTCGAAATTGAAATTCCTAAAAAGGTGATTTCAGCTCCTCTTTGGGACTTGGACGTGGTCCTTAAGGCTTTAACTACGGAGCCTTATGAACCACTAGCATCAGCAGATCTTCGAAACTTGTCCATGAAGGCACTTTTCCTTGTAGCCTTGGCAACTGCAAAAAGGGTTGGGGAATTGCAGGCACTTTCAGCGGGGGTGGCTTGGAGGGGAAGAGACTTTGTTTTGCATTATTTGCCAGAATTCAGAGCGAAAACAGAGTCATTCAACAATCCACTTCCTCGGGAATTCGTTCTGATATCCCTCTCAGAGAGAGTGGGTAGAGACGATGAAGAGAGACTTCTGTGCCCAGTAAGAGCTCTTCGTTACTACCTAGACAGGACAAAGACTATCCAGCCACGTCCCAGGGCGCTTTTCGTCTCTCCTAAATGCCCATACAAAACCTTGTCAAAGAATGCGATGGCCTTCCTTCTTAGACAGGTTATTAAGGGTGCATCGGGGGCATCGCCCACGTCATCAACTCAAGGGAGAGCATCAGGAGCCCACGTTTTTGGACCAACACATCAATGTCTTCTATTCTGAAGGCTGCGACGTGGAGGTCTAACTCGGTTTTTTCATCATTTTACTTAAAAGATGTAGAATTAGTATATAATAATGTCCGTTCCTTGGGTCCCATTGTGGCAGCGGGCGGAGTCATTGCTTAACCACTGTCATCACCGTTTCCTCTCCTCTTCGCTGAACTTGGCTGGGGAGATGGAATTATTACGTCATACCTTCACATGCACTGACGATTAACCCCTCTTAATGGAAGTGACACCTTGAGAGGCAGAATCGTTAGGCTCAGGTCCTCTAGCATCAACTATTGAACCCTTTCAATGGAAGTGACACCTTGAAAGGCCTAGATTGTTGAATGCAGGACGCATGTACCACCAATCGAACCCCTTCTACGGAAGTGACACCTTGGAGGGTCTAGATTGCTGAGTACAGGGTCTCTCTCACAAGTCGTAAGTGTCCGGAACATGACCAGACAGTTGGGAGAGGACCACTATGCCTGTAGCTTCGTCAACAGAGCGACCACAGAGGATGCCTAGACAGTAGCTCCCTATGGACTTGGCCCTGACATGGCGACTGACTGACGAACGAACTGACAATTATGCTGTGACACATCGTCAAGTCAATCAAGGTAAGCTACAATTCAGGCAACCTTCCTAGCATCAAACTGATCATTTCCCCCCATCCAGCTAAATGTGGGGAATCGGCAAATGTTGATTGTGCAGTTGGGTATTAG
>NC_090726.1:179017215-179024715 GCF_036898095.1 Palaemon carinicauda
TGAAAAATAATAGAAAATACGAATGATTCTGGAATGGTATGAAAAGAGTTCTTTGTAAAGAATAGATGAGCCGAGGTAATGAAGATTCAAATGTTTTATAAATACAAAGAGTCATTAATTGGGTGAATGAATGGACTGAAAAACAATATGGAATATGCATGAAGTGAAAAGAAAGGTAAAATGGTTGATTATTGAATAGTTATATCTATATGCTTTAATAGATAATAAAGACTTATTGTTGAGAAAAAGAAATAGGAAACTATTGGTCAATTCAGATATAAATGACCTAAGGACAGATAATTCATATATTTTATATAATTTATTCTAAAATGACAGTGAAAACTAACGATATCAATGGTTTCAGGATTAAAGGATGATACCTGTTTATGGTTAAAACTGGTGTTGTATATTCCTAAGGTGTGTTACTACACCCTTTCATTTTGGTGAGTTTCCGTCTTCATTATAATGTTTTTTTATACGTACATTTTCCAGCAAAAGGTCGACAATATAATAGTCATTATCAAATGTCTTATTCGTTAATGATGAAGAACTTATAGATTAGATTACATTAGGCCTTCTAACTATACAAAACTATATTCTGTTTCATACAAATTCTCGTATCATTATCGTTTCATTTCTGCACAGATATCGCATCTGCATACATTTTGTGCATCATCTACTCAGTCTTACATCTCTCACCAATAACACATTTTATTCTTAATATCGCTGAATATTCATCAACCATGAAAAACTATCATATCTTCCATTCTTTCAACAGGATCAGTAAGGTACTATTTTAAAGGTTTAAGGGCTGCCCATGAATGATAGAGGAAAGGGACGGCGTCATTGCCTTATCGTGCAAGGCAATGCCATAGGGACTGACCATATATACATATGAACAACTCTCATGCCCGCTCTCCACTCAAGCTAGGACAAAGGAGGGTCAAGCAATGTTTGCTGATGACTCAGAAGGATGGTGAGGTTGCAGCGACCAAAGGAACTAACGAGATTGAGGGGGACTCGAACCCCAATCAGGATATCACCAGGTAAGGGCGTTACCAACAGGTTTAGATGCCGCTCATGAATGTCCTGGCATGGATGTTATTGCCCTAAAGACTAGCCACATATACATATAATCAGCGCCCAAGCCCCATTTCCACCTAAACTAGGATCAGGGAGCGCCAGGCATTGGCTGCTGACGATTCAGCAGATAGATTTATTGGCTTTCTTAAACACCCCATCCTCTTAGCTCACAAGGATGGTGAGGTTACAGACACTACAAGAAACTATCGAAATTGAAAGTGACTAGAACCCAAGTCCGGCAGAACACCAGACAGGGATGTATCCAATAGCCTACCATAACTTCTATCGTCAACAACTCTAACTCCTTGAGTTAGAAGCTCAATCCTAGCTCAGACCTCAGTAAATATTCTGTAGCTGGTAACTTTCGGTCCCTATGATTTTGAAACGAATAGGTCACCATGGTGAGCCCACAGCATCCGATGCCCTTTTCCCTTAGGTTCAATAAAACGGGAGATGGATATCATGTACGAAGCCTTGTATCGGTTGCTCATTAGAGTCACTGAAACTGTGAAATAGATATTTTATATTATGCATTTTATCTAAAATTCTATAACTCCGTAAAATCTGTTTAACAACACAGGATTGTGGTGGCCGATGTGATAACGTCATTGACTAGTGATCGCCCGACTGGGGTTCGAGCACCGCTCAAACTCGTTAGTTTTTTTGGTCGCTGCAGCCTCACAATCCTTGTGAGCTAACGATGGGGGTTTTGGTGGAGCCTATAGGTCTTTCTGCTGAGTCATCTGCTGAATAATTTCCTGGTCCTCCTTGGTCCTAGCTTAGGTGGAGAGAAGGCTTGGGCGTGGATCATATGTATATATGGTCAGTCTCTAGGACATTGTCCTACTTGATAGGGCAATATCACTGCCCCTTGCCTCTGCTATTCATGAGGGCCTTTAAACATTTAACCCGAGCGTCCTCCCAAGCTGTCCTTTTATTTTTGTAAGGTAACAAAAGCTTCCCATTTCTTAAAGGTTTGATATAATTCTACTGCCTCATAATCAAATAAGGTAATCTAACGATTATTTTGCATATTTTTATTGCACCTCGTTATTTTCTTTATAAATTAACCAAAATATATAAAATTTGTGAGTAAAAAAAAATAATTCTAAGATATACTGAATATCATAACTACTTCTAGAAACTGTTTTAGGTTGTTGTTATGTAAAATGTTTAATATTTCATATGCCTTTTACTTTAGATTTTAGTTATTCATAAATATAACAGAAGTGATCTTCCTATAATCATTTTTGAAAATAATACAATTATATTACGAATAATATAAAAAGTCTAATGTATAAAACATAGCTTCCATATTTTATAATCCCACTTATGATATATAGAATTTGCTTGAACAAGGCTCGTGGAGAATGGAATATATTTTCTATTAGAAAAAAAAAAAAAAAACACCCGAAGGGCTGGAATTTACTGAGCGTAAATTAATAACAAAAAAATAATCTATTATAATCCATACCACCCTTTTTCTGATTACCATATTGTTAGAGTCAATGTTCATTGAAAATATTTCTTTTATATTCTCTCTAATACGGAAAATGTATTTTAATGATATGAATATAACAATTCCTTCCGGTAGTTGAATGATATAATTACAATACCCCTACTGGACTCTTCTGATATATTTATGATAGAATTTTTAGTAAGTTTATGTTTACTTGTTGACATGAAAAAAATAAAAGCAGAATATCTTTCTGAGTTACATACTTAGCTGATCAAAATTTTAATGTTGTTAATATTTTCAGAGCAAAATAAAGAAATTTCATTTGATGACCAGCTAACATATCATAATCAGTAACCACTACACAGCCCCTGAAGGAGAAAATTAAGTACCTTTAGCTGCAAATTCTGTCTAAAATATGAAACTTACGATCATTAAACCAGTTCTTTAAATATTATTCTTTATCTAAAATTAATTTGATAAAATTGATATCCTGTATATTAATATGATATGAACGGATTTTCCTAAATTATTATAAAACATGATGTAATTGTGAAGTATACAATTTAAATTTGAATTAGATTCTTTTAAAAAGATCATATCCTTCATAAAGTTTTCACCGAAGTCATCCATCAGAAAAATAATACTAGTGAGCTACTCTTTTATATACTTATATGATGAAACGAAGATAAAAAAAATCTTTTTCGGACAAAAACTCTCCATACGCAAATTCCTAAAATATATTCGAAATACCTCAAGAAGAAATTAATCTGAAAGTCAGACTGAATTTTTATTTTTATGCCATAATCCCAGTTCACTTCTCTAAAACCCCACACCAATGGAAAAACTATGAACAAACATATTCTCTAGATCCCCTTTATTTGAAAATAGTATTTTCTATTTTTCACTCTGAATTTGTTTCGATCAGACTTTTATCTTCAGGAATTTCTGTTCTAGATAATCTTTCGATAAAGGATTTGCTGACGCACATTCACTGTGCAGAACTGCATTCAATATTTTGTTTATATTATTCTCGACACAATAAATATGACTTTCTGACATTTGTCTTTATGGCAAATAACACTTCAAACAGTTTTTGCATAAATAAAGACAATTAAATACTCTTGTTTTGAATAACAATTCAGCATTTTATAAAGAAAGGAAATAGAAAATGCATTTTGCGTTGGTGCTACTCTTTACATTTTCCCATAAGAAAAGATAAATTTGGCTAAGATACGAATAACCTGTCCATTATTTCTTTTTCATGTTTTGAATTGAATGGGTAAAATATATTGTCATATCAAACACAAATCGGGATTCATCTTTTGTTGGATTTGTGGTGATAGAGAATAACTATTTCAGAAAATATATCAAATGTAAACATTTATGAATACGGTATTTTGTAAAAGAATAGAGTAAGAGTATACGTTTGTTCAGCAAAAAACAGAACTTCCTGCAATGAAATTGTACGCATATTGATTCGCTTTGTAAATATAGAAAATAAAATGGAATAATTAAAACCTCTGTAGCCAAATATTCCTCAATTTTAATAAAACCATTCATTATAAAATCCGAAAAAAATGTTTCATGATAAAATAACTATAAAAATTTAAATAGTTACATTCCTTTCATAATACGTTTAATTGAATGGACATAATTTACAGCAGACTCTTCACTTGTTTACAGAATATATAAAAACTGATTGATCTCTTATTACAAAAAGGGATGTTTGTGTTAATTCAATAACAGGATATTTGATTGAGAACGCTACATTTAGAGCAGATTATTGGATTATCCATAATTTATTAAAACAGGTATGATTTTCATTACATGCAAGGGAATTAGATTAAAACAAGAAAGCTTCTATACATATTTGAAATTATATGAGAGCTACTACTACTACTACTACTACTACTACTACTACTACTACTACTACTACTACTACT
The DNA here is from genome assembly GCF_036898095.1 of Palaemon carinicauda. Taxonomy (NCBI): domain Eukaryota; kingdom Metazoa; phylum Arthropoda; class Malacostraca; order Decapoda; family Palaemonidae; genus Palaemon; species Palaemon carinicauda. Next base: position 179,021,701 of record NC_090726.1, read on the forward strand.
ACTACTATTATTATTATTATTATTATTATTATTATTATTATTGTTGTTGTTGTTTTTGTTGTTAAGTCAGTCAACGAAGTTTGGAGAAGGTTATCTTTTCACCCCTGTTGGTGTATTTGTCCGTTTGTCTGTTTGTCTATTTGATTGTTAGTGAACAGCTTCCTGACCACAATTCTACTCATAGAGTTGTGTGATTTTCAGGAATTAGACATATTCTTAAAACCCTGGAAGTGATTCAACTTTGAAAGTCCTAGGTCAAATATCAATGTCAATATTGAGCAAAAGGTCGACGAAATTAGCTCTAACCTTAATTCAAAGTTCGCATATGGTTCTTACACAGACTTCAAATACGCCTACGGTCTAAACTGATTCCGTGAAAGGCAAGCCAGTTTCAAGAAATAAGCTGCCATGGTGGAAGTCTGTTCTCTTAAAGGGTATTTCTAGCTTTTATTATTGTCGTTTATTTTTGCGGTTGTTGCTATTGATGCTAAACTTATAAAAAATCCGTTTTAGAAAAAAAGAATAAAACTATAGCAAAAGAATGGTAAATGTAAATACGACACATCAATAAATGATTAAATGTTTTGAATATTAGTCAAAACAAATACTTGAAGGGGAAAGGATCTAAGAAATACCTTTAGCAATCTTCTCAACTTTCCAGTAGTAATGGATATGATTGCTAATAAGACCATTTTATGGTTTTTAGTAGAAATAATGAATGACATCTGAGAAAAAAAGGTATTGTGTTATGCCATCCCACTAGCTATAAACAGACACCTGTGAATTGCGAAATATGCGTTGTGCAATAACCTTTCAATGATATTCAGTTCAAGAATTCCTGGATCACTGTATTTCATTCCATGGGAGGGAAATATATTGTTTTTTCCTGATGTTTCTTCTCTTGCTCCTGTCAAATCAAATCAATTCCTCTCAGTCATTTCGGGCTAAAGGACCTGAAATTTGGCACAGCTGTCGAGTGGGCAAATACACTGTTGCGTTTTAAAAAATGTTATACATACCTTTAAAATCATTTTATGGATTTCTTTCCTGATAAAAAGGACATTTTGGTTTCATGTGCTCTAGTATTATAATCTAATGACCTGAAATTTGGTACGGAGGAGTCATAGATAATTACCAATAGGAAGTCATCAATATTTTTTGGCATACGTTTGTTACAAATAGATAATTTTACATTTTTTTTGGTCCAAAAATATACATTGCTGGCCCCTGTACCCTCATATTAACACCATATGCCCTGACATTTCGTCAGGGAGCACCTTAGGTATATGTCCACAGGATATAAGTCACGTACTTCGTATTCATCACTTTGAAATGATCAACATTGGTTATTTGAAAAAAAAAAATCATATTTTGCTCTTTTGCCATAGTTTTTAAGCCATATAACCTAACATTTGGTATGGAAATACTTACAATATATTCCCAAAGTATATTATTCACAATTTCTGCATACACCGCTCCAGATTTTTTTTTTTTATTGATTTTTTTTAAATATCTGGGATTCATTTCTGCAAAGAGTAATATGGTCCAGTCCATAGTTTAATCGGGAGAGGGATGGACTGAAATATGCTGTATATGCTTGGTAGATGTTGCTTTTCTAGTTTTAATGATATTTTTATAGTAAACAGGGATCGTGAAATAGCACACGGAAAGAAGGATTTCTAACATTTTCCAAAACAGAATGGCTCCCCAATCACGAAGCTGAGAGGAGAATGATACATTATTTTTTAATATAATACCAGGTCTTCTTGAGTTAAAATACATTGTGGAAAATGTTAAAATTTATAGACATAATGACAATACAATCTATCAGAAAAAAAATACGAACCAAATGTAATTAATAGTAATGAAAATGTGGATATTACTTGTTGTCTTCATATGTGTGTAAAAAGTAAACCTTAGGCTATATTCTAAATTTTAAGACAAAAGAAAAATTAGTAATTCCAAGTTATAATGTTAGAAAATAGTAAAGAATTCCCTTAACTTAGAGAAATCCATTTCTCTCTTCCCAGTTGTGATATGAAGCCTCATTTGCTCATTTAAGAGTCATTGTTAATCAGGTCTCAGCTGAGTCGCTTGAAGGAGTTGTAACGCAATTATGCTCATTAATTTTCTCTCTCAATTTCCATTCGGATCATTCTAATACTAATTCTGTTCCAGGAATCAACACAGGTGTTTGGTATGAGGGCAAACATTGGATAGAGAGCCGAGACTCTGGGAATGCGATAACTGCTCAAGTGATAATCATTAGCAAGTGTCTGTTTTCTAACTCCAGTTTGAAAATCAAATGAGAGTAGGATTTATCCTGAAAAGATATGAATAGGAATATATATTTCCAAAACAATAAACATGCGCTTATACATACATACGAAGATGTGTACAAACACACACATATACATCTATGCACAAATATGCACAAACCCACGCATACACACATACAAAAATATGCAACAAACAAACAAACAAACACACACACACACACACACACATATATATATATATATATATATATATATATATATATATATATATATATATATATATATGTGTGTGTGTGTGTGTGTGTGTGTGTATGTGTGTATACATGCATATATATATTTTAATAGTAAATTGCCAGTGAATTATGAATAATTGGTTTTTGAACTAATGATGTAGGTGAAATATTGATTATTTAGTATTTACTTCTATTTTCCATCAATACGCATTTGTAATGACATTGCAGAACCATTCAATCTGAAATACTTCAAAGAGAACAATAACTTTTTAATATAATGTCTATATCATTAAAATACCTTACCTGAAAGTTAGAATGGTGAAAGGTCTGTAGGATTTGTGGGAAAGAGGATCAGACATCGGCTTTCCCCAATAATCATTCAGAAAAACGTGGGATATAGGATTAGTTCCTATGACGTCCGCGTTTGTTGTGATGGCGCTGATGTCATCATGCACAAAATCGCCATTCAGGCCGTTTAGGTAAACCAGCACCGACGCTATCCA
>NC_090726.1:179029715-179032215 GCF_036898095.1 Palaemon carinicauda
GTTTCTCATTAGATTCCCATAATACTGGTTTTCTGAATGTTGTAAATTATATGTCCAATAAACTTTGAGTTTAATTTGATATTAAATACAGCTGTTAGGTAATTGATTTATTGGCTGTTATTTTCTCATAAAGTTCCCATTCCACAGCTGTCTCTGAATGATGTAAAGTATATACATAATAAATAATGAGTTTAATTTAAGATAAAGTGAAGTTATTTGGTTATTGAGTTATTGGTTCCTATTTTCACATTAGGTTTACATTCCACAATTTTCCACTGGTCAGTGGAACATGACTCACAGATGCTGTACTAAATATTTTCTATTCCTATCAAATCATTCAACTGTTTGTCTAAAGTTACCCTTGCTTATCATCTATCTTCCCATGGATTGTAATGAATGGTTATTTGTTTTACGCGTTTGAGAACGAATTTCATTACATAAAAGTTCTATTTCTAATTGCCAAAACTAAATCTCTCTCTCTCTCTCTCTCTCTCTCTCTCTCTCTCTCTCTCTCTTCGTTCTATATATAAAGGTAGGAGGTACCTTCTTGTGGAAGAACATCTGTGCACTCATCTTTATCTTTTGTAAAGAAACTAGGATGGCCTTCATTATCGAAATAATTTTCAATCTTCACTGTACTGAGGTGATTTCAGCCCCTTTTATGGCCTTTGTTATCGTTGATTGGGTTTTTGTTCCCTATTACATCACACCTTTATTCCAGTAGAATCACATAAGTGTTAGAATAGGTGTTATAGAGGGATCAATAGAGTTCGGTTTCCACTATGAGAAAATAAAAATGTTCGTTGATGTATTATGATAAACATGTGTTCGCCCTCAGATGCAAAACAACTAATTTTCCAAAGCACCAAAATGCAAAATAAGGCCGTTTATCTTTCACATATAAAGATTATACGGGTCCCTAATGGCTTACAGATATAAGGGATATGTCAATACTGATATCTAAATATATGTTCAGGGTTCAACCACAGGTAAGACACTGTGAGCTGTTCTCAAGTAGACTTTATACCACACGTGTATGCAACTCGCTCATACACTGTAACAGTATTTTTGTTTCTGCATATATCGTTATCGATCTCCCCTCGCACTGATACCCTGTTTAAGCCTGTATGTTCATGAAACATAGTGTTTGATATTCACCCAAAACCCAACAGTGAGATCGTAGAAAATTACAAATCTACAGTGCAGGACAAATTCTATGAGATTTCGGGAAATATTACTTCTGTTCATTTCTGGCCCCTATACATAGTGAGTTTGGATCACATTTTTTTCTGACTTTCAATGGAAGTACTTTTTTAGTTTGCATAAATAGAACTGGAAATTCTATGAAGGACTGGACGTTTTGGTATGATAAGGAACGCACAATGAACTTTTTGTTTTCATTTGAAAATTAGTTAGAAAGTTCAAATAGCATTGAATGATTTGACTTTATGCAAAAATATTTTGTACATGTGAGAGTGCGGGGAGCTTCCAGTGGAATTAGAAAATGATTAAGCATACATTATTGTAAATATAATTATCCAGTTAAAAGCTCATACATTTGGTAAGTAAAAAATGGTAATTGAACTCAAGAGCTTTATTTAAATTCCATTAATTTAACAATCCCCCTATCAATCAACCTTCGCCTCTTTACGTATCTGCATATATTTACATAAGTAATGTAATTTAATTAAATTTTCTCCTTAATGCTCTAACTCCGTCGACTCTCGCTGACAGTCATTAGAGAATTCTTTACTCCTAATACAAGAAAGGTCGACATCCCTTCATTTGAATAATTCATTAGGTGTCGAAGAAGGAGACTCCTAATTAGCGCTACAGAACACGTGATCGGTACATGTCACAGTACCAACCCCCCCACCCCTCTCTCTCTCTCTCTCTCTCTCTCTCTCTCTCTCTCTCTGGTGTCATGATACTGATACGTTTAATAAGATTTTTAAAAAAGTTTCTATATAGCTTTTGTTTTTGTTTTTCCGTTTAACTAACATTGGGCTTTTACTATGTTCAATAAATTTTACCAATTTTCCTTTCTATATCTTTTTCTTTCACTTAATTTACCTTATCTATTCTCCTACCCCTTCTCTCCACTTTCCTAAAATTCAAGTTTCTGTTACGATGCAAATGGAATATCGCACTTCAAAAACATCCAGAGAAACTCTCTCTCTCTCCCTCTCTCTGTCTCTCTGTCTCTGTCTCTGTCTCTCTCTCTCTCTCTCTCTCTCTCTCTCTCTCTCTCTCTCTCTCTCTCTGTATGTGTGTACGTTTACTAGCAGTGATGTGTTCTAACACTTTTCTTGTTCCTTGCAAATCCCATTAAACTTTTTATATTTTCCTTGATTTCTTTCCTAACTGCAGTTTTGTTCATGCAAATGCAATATCGTATTTCGAACGTACCACAGAGACTCCATACACAAATGGAAATATTTGACCTCGTTCTCCGTTACTGGATCTAAACAAAAAAAGGAATAGGGTGATACGCTAAAGA
>NC_090726.1:179052215-179054715 GCF_036898095.1 Palaemon carinicauda
TGCACTGATATTTATTTCCCGTGGAGTTTTCCACCTGAGAGAGTTTTAGACGATGCGTGTAAAAAACCTAGCAGGAAACTGTTAAGCAATATAGAAATGAGTAAAATAAGAAGCTTTATACCTATATCACACACAAACAAATTCAAGGAAAAATGTACGCATGCATACACACATACACACACACACACACTCACACACACACACATATATATATATATATATATATATATATATATATATATATATATATATATATATATATATATGTATATATATATATATATTTATATATATATATATATATATATATATATATATAAATATATATATATATATATATATATATATATATATATATATATATATATATATATATATATATATATATATATATATATATATATATATTATTCATATTAATTAATAAACAAAGAAAATTCAACTTATTCCGACACAGATGCACTTACTCGTGTCTGTTGTGCGTGATTACCGATTAAGAAAGTTTTTAACAAAGGGCTTTTTATAATGTAACATACGTGACTGTAATTCTTTCAGTTACAAGAAGTTTATGTTTTCAAAGTAACTGACTCGAGTATACAGACGCAAGGAAAACTCGTTTTATGAAGTCTGCTCTACATAAGAGTCAATACAATAAGAAAATAAACTTCAAGGACTTGTCCATTAAAGGGGATAATAGTTAATTTTAACTATATCATGCATATATATGACAATATCAAAGTTTTAACCAGAAAAGTTTTGACACTAGTTCGTTAATATATTAGATTTTCTTTAAAAATTGAATTGGAAAAGGTTCTCAACTTTCAAGCAAGCAGACCGTCGTAGGAAAACTTGTAAAAAGCCAAATAACTCTTCCTTGAGGGTACAATCGGACACACTATTCTTTCGTATTTCTCTTCCTTTTGTTTTGTTAAAGTGTTTATAGCTTATATAGAAAATATTAATTTTATTGTTGCTGTTTTCAATATATTAAATTTTTACTTTTATCCTTTCCTTACTGAGCTATTTTCCCTTTTGGATCCCCTGGGCTTACAGCATCTTGCTGTTCCAACTAGTAATAATAATAATAATAATAATAATAATAATAATAATAATAATAATAATAATAATAATAATAATGATAAAGGACGAAACCTGAAAAATTGAGATAACCGATTGAATAAATAGTTTTCCACTCATATCGAAAGTTTATGAGTAAAACTTTTTTTTCATGTAAACCCGTATATCTGTGTGCGTGCATGTATAATCTGGATGAACCTTCTGACTCACCAACTGGTTATACAACTTTATTAGAAATGGAAAAAAAGAGAGGAAGCCCAAGTGAAAAAAAGTATATAAGGAGTTTTTTATGAGTGTTATAATTTTCATTGTATTAGTTTCTTTATTCTACAACTTAGATCAATATGAACAAAAGTGTTAAGCTCCTGTTACGCAACTGAAAACATATATGTATCTAAAATAATTATGATTTTTTACTGAATACATAAAATATATTTAGAATTGTGAAAAACTATTTGTAAAATGTTTTCTATTTGAAAGTGTCCAAACTCGGAGTTTTGCATCCCCTAATGTGGGTGCTTTAATGTTTTAAAAGGATCCAAAACATAATTAAAGGTAAATCTTAACGATGTAAATTAATTTGATTTGAATATATAGCTGAACGAATGAAAAGGTCATATATTACGATGATGTGATAATTAACAATATGAAACAAAAGTTAATGGAAGTGTAAATGAAGGGAGTTTGATTGAAATCCTTCGTTAATGATGATATATAGAAAATATAGAATGCATAATAAATGTTAGGGGGATTTAATGTAAAGAGGAAGTATTATACGAGTCCCATTTAGCAGAAGGGATATTCCATGATATACATGTACAGTAAATGTTGAATGGAAACTCTATGAACACATGCTAAGATATATACACGCACACCCTCATAACACACGCACACACACACACACACACACATATATATATATATATATATATATATATATATATATATATATATATACATATATATATATATATATATATATATATATATATATATATATATATATATATATATATATATATACATATATTTATATATATATATATATATATATATATATATATATATATATATATATATATATATATATATATATATGAATATAAATATATATATATATATATATATATATATATATATATATATATATATATATATATATATATATATGTGTGTGTGTATATATAGAAATAAATATATATGTATATACATATATATATATATATATATATATATATATATATATAAATAGATAGATAGATATATAGATAGATAGATAGAAAGATAGATAGATGAAATGGCAAGATTATGTTATTTAGAGGAAAACTAATTGTCCATAAAGGCAGGAGTTATAGGGGCAAAGAACACTATTAGCCTACATAGTTTATCACATCAGAAGGCATTTGAAATTACCAGATAATGA
>NC_090726.1:179067215-179069715 GCF_036898095.1 Palaemon carinicauda
TCTCTAAATATCTAAAGAATGCTGCTGGAAATCCTATTAAATTGGGATAAAGATGTCTGTTGGAGTCTCTTTTACTTTTAATCTGGTTTGTGCTGTATGATTTAGCAAATTAAAATTTTCAGAGACTCAATAAGTAGGTTATTGGGAAGTTTAAAGATAAAATTTAATTTTTTTAATTTTTGTTGGAATTCGTTTGTAACAAGTTGACAACACTAGCAATTTTGGTACAATAAAGTACAGGAAAATTTGACCTTTCTATAATTTTGACATAAAATACGTTACCAATTGAAGAAAATTTCACTCGATTTATTGTCCCATCTATAAGCTGTTAATGAAATATGTTTCAAACTGGATTTTTAACAAATAAATCTAACTAAATTTGGTCTTTTCCAATTTTTTAACTAGATTTTGTCAGTTTCTTCAATATTAGACCTAGGGTTTCAAGGTGACTTTTCTTTGTAATAAGGGAAACCCCAATGGTAACCCTTTTAACTGGTATAAGGGATGTTTCATGGCAACTGAAGAGAAGTTTTATGGAAACTTAAACTAGGGAATTTCATGATTTTAACTAGTATATTAAACTGAAACCCTATTGCCTTCTTCTGAATCAATAATTCGAGTGAAGACAGTTAGGCAATTCTCACGGGTGAACAATGAACCTTTGCTAAAGAGTATTTACACATTCTAGTGTAGCCTAATGTACAAACTGGAGAACATACTGATATTATAAGTAATGTACAATTAGTATTGCCCGAGACATAGATGGTCAAACGTTGAGAGATTGGTTAGACTAATGACTGTTAAAGGTTGCTGAGGCTTTGATATTGGGTGCAATATTAATTTAATGAAGACAGGTGTTGGTTGAGGAATTTTCTCTCGTAAGATTAAATTTGTATAGTGAAAACAACTGAAGAATGTTTAAACATTCTTAGTCTTATATCAAACTATACCTTCGCCTGCCTTCATTTATATATCATATAGCCCCCTAAATTCTTTTGGAAATAAGAACTTTGTAAGTCTTGGGAGTATTAGTATTTAAATACAATTAATTTTGAATGGTTTCAAAAGCCTATTTCTTTGACCATTGGAATCCCGGGGAGTTAGAGTATAGCTGGTTGATTGTCAAATAAGCATTTATGAATATTCGCTGTACTAAAATAGGAAATTAAGAAAAAAAAAATCTTATGCTCAGAAAAGGGTAGAGCAGGTTTTTTTTTTTTAAGGAAATATTTAGTTTTTGCGTTCGAAGGTTTTTATTTTGTTAATATTCAGTCAAATTACTTTAAATTTTCACGAAAAGATAAGTCAAATAAACTCTGGCTGTAAAACTTTAAAAATCGATCTAGAAACTTTATAGTCATGATTACGTTGAAATCTAGAAACTCGATTTATGTTTATGGAGGTTATTCTTTTTGGGTTCAGAACGTTAAGGAAAGAGTTCGTACCTAGGGAAAAATCCACATCCAGGTTCATTAAAGAGTTTATGGGTAAACGGCCGTAGTAGATAGGGAACGACCACTAGAGAGTTCTATGGGCAGATACCGCTGCAGTTTAGTAATTATAAGGCTTTTCAAAACTCTTGTGGTGTTTAGTTCAAGAATTATAAAGCTTTCAAAACTGGTGTAGTATTTATCATTTTGGCCTTTGTCATGAAAAAGAAATTAAAATAAAACAAATTGAGATTTTTTCTTAATTCTGATGTATTAAAAGCGGCCATTTTCTTATATTATCATTCTTGGTGTAGATCGTTATGAAGACCGTTCTAAATTGTGAGGAACTAACTTCCTATTGAAGGGAAGATTGAACCACATAGTTTGCTTTTTTATAGCTAATTATAGAACTCCAAGATATTTCATTTCCAGCCTTAATAAAGTATTTTATTTTAACAGATAGAAAATTTTAATTAAGAGATCATACACAAGCTGATCTAGGGGTAGTGGTCATGACTCCTCATTACAATTTTTTACTAAACCCTCGGGTTTGAATGGGAGAAAGTTTGAATATTACTCTATTTTCAGGTGTTCTCCTTTATTAAGTTGATTTGCTTTTTCCAAGTTTTCCTGAAGCGGTCCTATTGCTTAAGAATTAAGAACCATTTGCGATTTTACGTTTAAAGAAAATTTATTATCTTCACGAGTTGATATCAAAACTTTCTAATTACAAGCTTGCTATTGTCGTAGATATGCAGGGTGGAGTTAAAATGAACTATCATCCCCTTCTATGGACAAGTCCTTAAAGTTTATTTTCTTATTGTATTGACTTATATGCAGAGCAGATTTTATATAGCAAATTCGTGGCTGAAAGCATGACAGTTACGTGTGTTAGTAATAACATTGTGAATAGTCCTTTGTTAAAAATTTTCCTTATCGGTTTTCATGCGCAACAGACACGAGTAAGTGCATCGGGGTGGGAATCACCTCAATCATCTTGATTAATTTCTTGAAGTGAATTTATTGTATCTATATATCTCCATCAATATATATATATATATATATATATA
>NC_090726.1:179084715-179092215 GCF_036898095.1 Palaemon carinicauda
ATACGTCTACTGATATCGCTAATGATTGTCCGAAGAGTACTTCCACTGGTGAAGCATTGAGGGCCACGTGTGGGGCTAGTCTTAGTCCTAATAGCACACATCGTAAATCCTTTTTCCACCTTCCATCCTGACATTTAGTGGCGAGTGCTTCAAGGTTGTAGCTATCGTATGGTTTAATTTTGTCCTGAGGCTGGCAGGGAGGGAACTCCATAGGGCTGGGGTGAAATTAGCCCCCGTTACACTTTTTATGCATTGGGAACTCGATATAGGATGACCATATTGATTAGAGCTTTTTGCAGAGCTTTTCACAATCTATTTAGCAGGTGTTACCTCAGGCTATCTAGTATTCAGGTCGATTCTTATTCATATCTTTTTTATTCCTGAGTAAATGTAACACTGTCCGGTTGATAGCATGGACGTAGGAGAAACTGCATAAAAGAAGAGTCGAATATGTTTTGGAAGCTTAAGAGGTTGAACTGACAAGCATAAAGACAAAGCCATTGGCTCCCACGTGGCAAGACAAGTTCTATGTTCAGATAACATCTGCAACGTTTACAATGCTTACATAAGGCTAAACACACACTGGCTGCAACATCACATGAAATCCTGCACATCATCTCCAACGTTTACAGCTCTTCCCAATGCCTGAAATTACTGCCAGATATTTGCTCAAACAGCCTCTATAACGTTTACAACGCTCCCTGAAGGCTCAAATCACTGGCTACACCACCACTTGCACTCACTGCATATACACTGCAATATTTACAGCACTTCCAGAAGGCTAATATCACCAGCTACGCCAAAACTTGCACTCACTGCTCAGCCTCAAAAACGTTTACTGTGCTTCTAGAAGTCTGAAATCACTGTCATTTTTTTTTCTTCTGAAAAAGCCTCTATAACTTTTATGGGTCCCAAGAACTTGAATGTGAGTGAAGTAGCGGTCAGTTTTCTTGAATTCCCCTATCCTGGAATCTGTGTGTCGTGATCCTTGATGTCTAACATGGAAGACAATTGCTAGCATTTCTAAATATCTGTCTTTATTGCCCTTCAAATACATCGCTCAGTTAGGATATGGGCAATGGAGTGGCCTGAAGGGTGTGATAAATCATGGCCTCTTCAAAACCAATGGGATATAGGGGCAAGGATATCTGGTATTTGTCTCGATGGCTATGGTTGTCTCTACATCATCTATAACAAAATCTCCATATGACAGAGTGGGATGTTTCTGCCGGAGGTACTGTGCGTCTTCATTGCTCTTCTGGTTTACTACTACCTCGGGGTATCCTATCCAAATTTGTTAGGCATTAATGGTGTTTCTGGAAAGGGCATCTGCGACGTTGTTGGATGAGAACTTAAGATACCTGATGGTCCCGCAATGGTTGCCAATTGCCCATAATTGCCTCTGTTGTGGTGCTATCAAGTCATCTGCCTTTTTTGTGAAGGCCTAAATCCAGAGCTAATGGCACCTTTGCAATATGAATTGCCTTCCTTCGAGCATGCTTCTTAAATGGCGAATGACACCAGTAGCCTGCCAGAAGTATTCTATCTGAGGTGGAGTGTTTTTGTTCTGTTGGAAATAACTTTCTTTCTTGAAAATGCAAGTAGGCAGCGGCAGTAGTCTCTATCCCTTGCTTGAGTACTCCAGCCATTGCTGTACTACTTGGACCCATGGCCAGTATAAGAGTCACATTGAAGAGAGGAAAAACTAGTGTTGCAGCAAGACTAAAGGCTCTTTATGGCTTCCTGAAATGCCATTTCTTGCTTATCTGACCTACAAAAAGCGTTTGTATTCTTTTAAGCATTTATATTAGGCAGTCATGATTCCAACTAGGTTGGCAATAAAATGGTGATACTAATTGATCATGCAAGCAAACACTTGCTGTTTTTTTATTATTCCCTGATCTTGGGGAATCGGCAATTTCTTAGACCTTTGTGAAAAGTGGTTTAACACTTTGGGGACATATTCAATAATCGAGAAACTCTACAGTATTTTACCTCCATTCACAATTATTATGTCGGACAACTAACGGATTTTCTCTGAGCTTCTCGATGACTTTTTTTTAAACTTGATGTGTTGTCTAGCTTCGATTTAGGGCTTAAAATCAGAATCGCTGTAACATAAATGATTCAGTAGGGGAATTTTCCAAGGATGTTATCCACAAGGCATAGAAAGGTGGCACCTGAATTTTGAAGGCCAAAACCAATGTTATTGGAATAATATGCCTCGAAGGTGGTGATGATTGCTGTCTTTTTTTATGTCTTCTTTTTCTACCAGGATATGTACTATCCCTTAGGAAAATCGATTGTCGAGAATATTCTTGCTCAGTTGAATAGGTTAGTTATGTCCACAATGTTAGGTAAGGAATTCTTGTTTTGTACTCTGAATGTTAAGTACCTGGTAATCCCCACAGGGCCACTATGTGCTATCTCTTTTAGACCCCACATGGAGAGATACCCATGAGCTGGAGGCTTTCTGGCAGATTCCTGCCTGTCCCATGCCCTGGAATATCTGCTTTGTCATGACGACGTTGTCTGGAGCCAGATGACATAAGCATGCATGCACTGGGAGTCCTTGTATGATGATGTGATATTTGATTTAGTGCTTTGTAGTTCGTATAAAGGCATGCTGTGGGTCGTTCTTGAATTTTTGGAAAATTCGTGAAGGAAGCAAAAGATTCCTGATCCTGATTTGGAGCTTTTTTTCTGCCCTAGGAGTGATGGGGGTTGTAGAGGTGTCTCTCTGAATGAGTTCCTGTTTGTATACATGTATCATTATGTTGTCTGCCTTTAATATATCTGTTCTGGGTAGTATAAAAATGACATCTGTAGTGATAGATATCCAACTATATAGTTGCTGGCAAGTGCTACTTCCATATATCTGGTTCTTTATATCTTTAGCAACGCACAGTTTGGGGTACAGATGGAAGGTGTTAGTGACTAGATTCAATCGTTCATTCAGTATTGGCTGGTAAAAACTAGGAATTTCATGTGGGACATCTCATCGGTGATGAGGAAACACATTGGGGTCTTTTTTTTATTTCCTAAAAGAAAGACAGACCTATTTCCCTTTATGAGGAAACCAGTGTGGCTGATGGTTAGTTGTTTGTACCACTGCTATGTCTGAGCTGCGTGTTTTTTTCTTTCTACAGCATGCACATTTGCTCACACTTTCAATCCTCAGTCTTGAATCTTCATTGAAATAAACAATGTCCCTTGGGTTTGTCGGGCTGTATTCTCAGCCATGGCTGCTGCTTGGAAAAAGGTTTTGCTGTTCCTTGAGCGGTGTACAGATAATAGCTTAAAGGGTGAGGGTGTGTGACGGCCACTACTACAGGGGTTTAAGTAGGTATTGCCAATGTCTGACCAAGGTGAATCTCACCTACCCTTTGTAGGAAATACTTGAGAGGTATGGTGGATTCATTGGGAATTGCTGTGCATTAAGTCCAGCGTCATCACATGTTGGGCATCAGTGGCATGTAGCATTACTAATCGTTGATCTTTTACTGTCTTTCCTACTTTGTTCAGAACTTTTCTGGCTCTAAGGGCCATGTGCATACTGAAGGATGATATAAGTTGAGTCTTCATAGTTTTATATATGATAGTAGTATGTGGACTGGCTCACTATTCTGCTCTTTGTTTGAATACGTTGTCGGGTAGAAATTCAAGTATGACATCAGTTTCTTGATAACCATGTGATCTTTTTTAGCTTAAAAATAATTTCCACCATAAACAACCAGGAATCTTTCCTGTGTGTGGTGAAAGAAGGCAGACAGATGGAAGCAGCGGCAGTGATTGCGTCGGGAGAGTTGCCGGTGTAAGGCATCTTTAGTCAATCCAGCATCATCATTTTTCTTGTCATATTTTAGGTAGAAACACTGGCTGGGTTTAACTGACTTACTTAAACAGAAATTTGACATATAGCCACTCCTTGCAAGGGAAAAGATAGATGGAAATAGTTACATCTAAAAAGGTAAACCATTATAATCCAGACGTGTTTTTGTACACCGGGTAAATGTTTAAAATATATTTTATTTACAGGAACAGAACCATTAGAATAATCTGCATTGAAAGCTTACAATATTCATCGTTGTATGTTAGTTTCTATTTTAAAAAATAACGTCTATTCTTGGAATGAATAAAAATTTCTTTGATGTCACCTTGTGTCTTGTTAGTCCTTTTCTTGTCGTCCACCAGAGGGTAATTTTTTCTAACTAGAATATCACTGCGAAAAGTGGGGGACTGGCTCTTATACTGTATTTGTGAAATTGAGATGCTTTTCTCTGTATACGAAAGTAGAAACATTTAAAAAAGTTGTAAGTGGTGGGTTGGGGGTATAAAGAGTTTAGAAAATGAGAAGGTATGCAGATGTATTGCGGAGAAGTTGATCCCAATACTGTAGAAGTCATATAACCGAGTTGCTGACCAGATTTTGTATGTTGTGTTGGGATATGCGAAAGGTTCTCTAGGAAGAGTTCGTTGTTGAAATGAGTGTATAGTTTGGAAGTACTAAGAACAGTGGAGGTGATGAAGACTTGGACTGTGTTAGATAGATTAAAGGAAAGAATATTGAAATGGATGGTAGTCAGTACTAAAGAAATGCTTGAGTGTTAAGTGAATAGCAAAATACTTTTCGATGAGGGTACTACATAATGGTACTGGTGCTTTTCTTGTGGAAGTATAAGAAACATCTAAGGTTTTTGAGTTTTCTTCATGTGAGATTTTTCTGGAATTCAACAACAAAAGTATGACTTTAAATGTTACCATTCAAAGATTTAAACTCTCGCATGTACTCACGAGAAGCAGAAAAAAGGGACCTAGAAAGAAAAAAAATCCCGAGTTGATCAGCGTCGAAACTCCATCTCCGTGTAATGCACAAATAAGCCGTTGCCCGATATTTACAATCTTCATACAAATTTAATTCCCTGTACGAGTTCAAAACTATTTCTAAACAAACATTTAAGCATTTGTAGTTCGATATATGGTATATATACTGTTACTTTATCTGTTTATTTCTTAGATTTTTCTCAAAACATATCCCTAGCTACTACGAAGTGTAAATCATAAATTTAGTTGTTTTGAATTTATTCGAAATCATTCCACATTAGTAATCCTTCTTTTATATTTGAGCTTCACCATCGTTATGTTTCGGACTTCGATGATTTAGTTTTGACCTTCTAACCTTGATGGAATAAAATATTACATTTGGAAAATGGTGTTTTTAATGTTGACCTTTTCAAGCCTTGTAACTCTTTGTGAAACATAATCTACATGACAGAGAGCTGAATGCTTTTGATCACTAGTAAAGTATTTATCGAACTGTAAATGGAAAGCTTAAAGAGCACTTACATCGGAAAACGCTTCATGTTTATGATTTCCCGTTTTTATTTATTTTTACCGGGAGAGGCAATGATTGACCTTTTCAACAACGCTGAAACAAACTATATAGCAACCGAAGTTTTATACTACATAAAATATGTTCAGATTCTGCGTATATCAATGTCAGTAGCTATCAATCTCATCAAATGAGTGTAATTTTTCCACTGGACAGTTACATTGATAGCAGTTTGTTGCAGCTGCCATTGATGTTATGGGTATTTTTATAAAAGTATTATTATTATTATTATTATTATTATTATTATTATTATTATTATGATTATTATTATTATTATTATTATTATTATTATTATTATTATTATTATTTTTATTATTATTAGATGGTAAAATAACTGCTTGCGTTTGTCTTGTGAAATTGTCTTATGTTTATGATTACTTTCCAGTATTTTGAGTATCTGGATCGTTGAAGTATATGCAGTCACATTTCAATAAGAAAATACAGTATAAAATTCAATAACAGGTGTAGCAGATCAAAGGAAAAAATGCATATTGTGTAGGTTTCGCAACGTTGTGACCAGAGGTGTCATAGCTGACACTGAAACCGGGAATAAACTGAAGTATGCGAGTCGTTGAGCCTCTATTTATACGGAATATCTGTTCAATCCTCTGAAAGTGCTGAATTTTCATTGGTCGAGAGAATTACCTGGGCCAAGCTTGTCACTTCTAGCTGGCGTAGCCAATCACTAGCCAGTTTAAAAGTATCAGATTATTCAAATGCTTAAATCCCTGAATAGGTTGTTTATGTGTTATTTCTAAGGCGTCTTAATCAGAAAATCTCTGAAAAAGAAGCTTTAAATCTCTAATTTTATTATTTAGATATAAAAAAAAACTTGCCAGTTTTTTATCCTATTTTTGTAGTAATGGCACTTTGTAAAAATAATTATTAGTAATTGCGGTTGACATGCACTTCCTTATTTGATATTCAGAGAACTTCGTAAAAGGTACACAAAATGCCATATATTTTTTTTTCTTTTTTGCAAAATATCTCCCCCATATAATGAAAAGAAAGTGTCTGGTTACACACACACACACACACACACATTATATATATATATATATATATATATATATATATATATATATATATATATATATATATATATATATATATATATATATATATATGTATATATATATATATATATATATATATATATATATATATACATATATATATGTATATATATATATATATATATATATATATATATATATATATATATATATATATATGTATATATATATATATATATATATATATATATATATATATATATATATATATATATATTTATATATATACGTATATATATATATATATATATATATATATATATATATATATATATATGTATATATATATACTCGTATATATATATATATATATATATATATATATATATATATATATGTATATATATATACTCGTATATATATATATATATATATATATATATATATATATATATATATATATATATATATATATATTGTGTGTGTGTCACGTTGAACGGCTACCACTGAGAATAAAACAGTCTCCCACAATCAACTCATACAAGTTGGTTGTAGTTAGGAAAGGAAGAGAGGGTGGAAAGGGTTGAATCAATGTATAATATGTGTACACGTGTGCTTGTGTATGCATATCTCCTTAAATATTTAGCTCTCATTTTTGACGGGTCGTATACACTAAAATAGGCGTAAAGACTAATGTATGGATAATTACGGAATAAAAAAAAATGATAAATATATGTGTTTATAAATATATACACCGTGATGAAAGATCGTCTCCCTCAACCCATGACTTCGTTTGGTGGTCTCACTCAAGGTTTCATCTAAACGAGAACTCAGCCCTTGTTTCTGTGTTCCACTAAACCCATTCCTAAGTTTCGGCAAAATAAGAGAAATTCTCGAAATATATTGCGACACTGGAGCAAACACACGTAAAGGAGAAACTTCTCTCTGAGTTTTTGAAGACTCACTTAAAGCAGAAAGGTCTCTGAGGGAAGTCTTCAGAATTATTGTCCATTGTGTTTGCGTCTGTTCGTTTTGGCCCTTGACAAAAGACGAGCTGGATGTGAGAGTGCGTTCATAAGGAAGGTAGAGAGC
>NC_090726.1:179107215-179108507 GCF_036898095.1 Palaemon carinicauda
TGTTAAAATTCATATTATTATCATTATTCAATTATCAAATCATTCTAGAGTTAGATATCCTTTATACATTTAATAAAACGTATCGTTCTTTTATCATCATCTAATATTGATAACTTTGATATATAACTGTTAATACGAATGAGTAATGTATTTTTATTTAGTTATTTTACTTCTGACGAGAGCATTTTGTTTTCTATTTCTATTCTTTGTTCTTTTAGTTTTTAAACCTTTTTTTTTTTGGTTTCACTAATTACATATTTGGCAGTTGCTTTACACTAGTTCAATGTTATTAAAGTAGAATAATATTAATGTAATTGATCACGTTTTGGTCGAGATATTACTTTTTCTTGTTAACATTGCAATAACATTTCATTGAATTAATACTATCAAAATTATTATAGCTTTTCTGAATATGTTGTTTTCCCTAATATCATCTGTTTCATATTCATATTATTCACTGGTATAATTCACTAAAAATAAGTCTAAATACAAATATGTGTATCAGCAGTCATTTTCTTTTAAAATTTCTTTGAATAACATTGACAAGTGAAAGTTAAAACTAGTTTTGAAATAATCATTCATGATTTATATTTCTTTTAAGGATTATCTTTTATTATGAATAATTGCAGTGAATGTAAGCCTACAAATTATCATCAATTTCTTTCTATCTCAAGTTTTAGTTGATAATCTCTACACTGTCGATTCTTGACAAATGGAAATTGATTGTGATCACACAATATATATTTTCATAAAAACTATAGGAACACATATTTTGTTATTTCTAAGTAACACATAATTCTTCTTTTATTTAAAAATTTACAGCTGCGATGAAAAAAAAAAAAAAAGATCATGGGATTACGATAATTTGGCAAATAAGGAAAATATTACCCTTTAGGTATACTCCAGAATATCTGACCTGGACCACAGTAATTTAATAGAAACTTCTGTAATTCCTACACTAATATTTATGAGGAAAAATGTGGAATTGTATAATAAAAAAAAAAACAGTTTCTTTTATTGACTACATTTTTGTCACGTCCAAAAAAATCATTTATTAATGAAATCATATAAAAATAAGTACAATATACTTAATGATATGAGAGGAAGAAGGAAAAATCATATAATTTACTACGAAGCCTTTGCTTCAAAATCATTAAATCCTCTATAAATTATTTCTATGAATTTCCACAAAGAAGAGAGAGAATACTTTATTTTTTCGTGCATAATTCGAACATATACACACGGTGGAAAACATGGGAATAAATAAATATAAACTTTCATGCAATGTGGAG
>NC_090726.1:179109007-179121507 GCF_036898095.1 Palaemon carinicauda
TGTGGAGTGAAATATTTAGTTTTCCTTATGCAGTATATTGTGCATAATACATTTCTTAATTAGATTTATCGGGTGTTAGTTGAGTTACTTTCTCAATACCTTTACTTCAAACTTTCTTTAAATTGTGATACAACTTTTCTTGTCCTAATCACATTTTCTCCTCCAAAATACCATTTAATCTATAGATATAATTCAGTCATTATTATGAAAAGATGATGTTATTTATAATAGCAATGATGATCGACAACCTAGGTATGAAAAGTAATTAAATGATATATGCTAATAATAAAGATATTGATGATATGCATTTTTGGAATTAAACACGACCTAATAATATATTGCAATTAGTAATTCTAATGATAATATATAACTTCGTTAAGAAAGGTAACCAAATAATATATTGCTAATAATAAAGATAATGATGATATGCAACTTCGGTATTAAACGTAACCAAATAATACATATTGCTAATAATAATGATAATATGCAACCTTAGTATGAAACGTAACCAAATAATATATTGCTAATAATAATGATAATGAAGATATGTAACTTCGGTATAAAACATAACCAAATATTATATTGCTAATAATAAAGATAATTATGATATGCAACTTCAGTATTAAATGTAACCCATTAATATATTGCTCATTATCATTGCAATGATAATATGCAACCTCCGTATGAAACGTAACCAAATAATATATTCCTAATAATAATGATAATATGCAACCTAGGTATGAAACATGATCATCAACATTTCATTTCGTATTTTGCAGCATACACGATGTAAATACATAACACGAAGCGTAATACCGTAATGAAAATTACCCGTCAAGATAATCAGGCCTTGAATTAGTTACTTGCAAAGGCGAGATTAATGTTATTTGTCGGAGGACGTGTTTACATTATCGCACACCAGTTTCGCCGAGTTGATAATGTTTACCTAACAACGTCATACTTATAATCTACATAATGTGTGTAAACAGCGTTATTACAGTAACACATTCTTCGTAAATTGCTTCGTGCAAGTGGGAGAGGTGATTTGCATATAGAATGAATAAGGAATCGTGTCGTATTTCGGTTAATGTTATTCGAAATACATTTTCTAATTAACATTATGCATAATGTGTGCTTACATGTTTCCGTGGTCACTCATTTTGTATCCTGTATAGCAGTAAAAGGACAGTATCTTGCTTCATACATATGAAAGCCTTAGACAGCTATGAGGAAATACTCTTCTCTCTCTCTCTCTCTCTCTCTCTCTCTCTCTCTCTCTCTCTCTCTCTGATTCGGCACGTCTTTTGATGACTGTTTCTCGACTATGATACTTGGGTTAAATTAAACATTTCTCATTTAAACAAGTCAAAGAATTATATAAAGGCTGTTTTAAAATTCGATTTAAAAAACTTTTATTTTAACATTAGTTATGCATTAAATAACATATAATTACAACACATCTTAATTACCAATAAAAATATAATCCTACAGGAGTTTTTCAAAAATCCATTAACTATAACCTACCTATTCTGTTCACAAAACAATTTTCTAAGTATATCCTAACTAAATCTTCTATTGGAAGAAAAAATTAAACTAAATATTTTGCCTTGACATACTTCACTTTATCCCAGTTGAATTCGAGATATACAACAATATGCAAGTGAATTTCGAAATGTTTTGTAGAGCCTTTACAATAAATCCCTTAAAACTAGTAACATTAGATGAAGACTGTCAATCTTCTTCATATATATTATTTTATGATTTTTCTAATTTTACTTTTCTACATCATGATTACTACAGAGATTTTTTTTTTTCAAAATATTGAGCAATACAACTATAGTTGTTTTGCTTAGTTTATATATATTTTTAGAATTAGTATAAAAATTCTCATAAAACCTCTGTTGCTGTAAAGTTATTAATGGATTACTTCTTTTTGAGGAATTAGTTTCGTAATAGCTCAGGCGGTATTACGAATTGTGCAATTTTTCCTTTCTATTTATTCAATTTATATGAATAGCGTTGGATTAATTTCTTTTAATAAAATAATATATATTTTAGCTAGTATACTAAACTGAATCTGCAATTAGAAAATGAATTGAGAGTTAAATAAAAAATAAACTATTTTGATCATATTTTAATAAAAAAAATTAATTATATTGTAATTATTTATTAATTCTCCTAAAACTATTTTTTTCCACATTGCTATTTTTCATCTATTATGAATAATTATTAGAACTCTCTAAATTATTTTAAAAGGCGGAACAATTTTAGATATAAAATCTTTATTTGCATTTCCCAAACGATTACGTAACCAATCAAACCTGAAATTTTGAAGTATTTTGATTGAAATCACAATCGTTTTTTATTATAATTATTTTATATGATCTTACAGTACGACTCACGAAAATATAACTATGAAATTAATTTATCTATTAGTTAGTTTATAAAGAATGGTGATAAGAATTAGATATTACATCCCAATTTATCTGAACTGAAAGCAGGTGCAAGACATGAATACTTACCATATTTCAGTGTTTTCAGAATAACCTCCACTGAAAACTGTTCACCGAAGATCGTCTTTATCAGCTGGTATTTTCTTCACATCACTCGACAACTAAAGTGAAAAATCACAAATCCAATAAATTTGTTATGATTGCCGAATTAGCAAATGACACAATCTTATGGGATTTTTTTATTCGTAAACTGTAAACAGTATCGCACTGGGCAATAAGTGCCTCTGACGCAGACGAAAGGAACGGGTATCAACCTGCAAGTAGAAATATTTTTACAAATCAGGCTCTCTCGGATGTAGGGTGGAGTTCACCCGGACAGAGCACGTATACCCGAGTGCGACTTGACAGTGAGCAGGTATCTGCTGAACTGACTCTGGCTCCTCTCGGCCGTAGAGTTACATCCCTTTCCCAGGATGAGTTGCCAGATGTATAAGCAGCAAAACCACCACCATCAGCCTCCCCTCAACGTCAACGACGACGGCGGTGGCGGCGGTGGTGGTGGTGGTGGTGGTGATGGTGGCCAGGTGCTTCAGGGCGGTGCTACTTTTCCATAGCGGCTGATGCTGCTGCTGATGATGATGATGATGGTGCTGCTGCTGTTTCTGCTGCTGCTGCCACTCAGTGAGTCATGTCACACGGCCTAATCTCGCGACAACCAAGAGGTGAGTCTGTGGCCATAGTGGGGGTGTCTGTACGTCTGTGTTATTGCATTGTCACTCCTTTTGTGTTTTGGGGTGTTATTTTTATACATAAATGGCTAATTAAAAATATTCTATGCAAAATTGGCTAATTAAAAATATTTTATGGAAAACAAACTCTCAGACAATAACAAGTTTCAGGAACCGGGTGACTTTTGGTCATTCATAAAACCTTTCAATTAGTTCATCATGATGTATAAAATGAAAAAAAAAAAATTGAATATATATATTTTATGTAACTATCAGAAAATGTAACATCCGTCATAATTTGAGAATTATCAAAAATGTTCCGGCTGCTTTTATGTAATGTACCTTCATAGATATAACTATTTTTATATTTTTATATCCCTTGATTTTTTTTTTAGCATTTCAGACAGACAGGTAAAAACATAACCTCATTGGCAGAGGTAACAATCTGATCAGACGAATGTAGAGAATATAAAATTTGAAATATGCAACGAATAAAGAGAAGTTCCTAGATTCGATCAGAGAATGTGAAAAATTATGGGTCATTCCCATGCAATGATATTTTCCCAGCATGATATAAGGAATTCGAATGGACCTATCTGAAGTTCACAGATAAAATTATGACTAAAATAGTATTCATATCAACCGAGCTAACATCTTTCCGTGATTCAAGCTTCAATATCAGTCATTTTAAAAACTATTTGCTGTTCTAGCAATATTTTTAATCACACATGAATGAACACTCGTCTTTTATCTGAGATCACCCCTTAATGTTTTCCTTATTTTTCTATCAAGATAAAGAAATTAAATGAGCATCCCAATGCTTCAGAAATCTAGTCGTGAAAATATTCAATTCTGGGCCATTTTATCAACCATTTTTCTCTTCTTCTTTCAAGTACACTTTGATCCAGCTTTTCAAAAAAGCTAATCCTCAACATCCTACGTCATCTGACCAATGTTTTTAGCTTTCTGTCCCTTTTCATGAGCAAAATTTCTAAAATAGTTAAATTCACCAGGTTTAAATGCTTTTTTTTTTTATACATGTTTTATGTAAAAATCCCTGTTAAGCAAGCCCGGATTAGGTCACCACTCTGTGCATTACATATTTTATTATCTCTTTTAATCTACACTTTTCCGTTCTAAGTCTCTATAGCTCATTCACTCTCTTTGTTAAGTGGTATACACTATTAAACTATCATGAGTTTATATGTATATACATATATATGTATATATATATAGATATATATATATATATATATATATACATATATATATATATATATATATAAATATACATGTATATATATATATATATATATTTATATATATACATGTGTGTGTGCATATATATATATATATACATGTGTGTGTGCATATATATATATATGTATATATATATATATATATGCATATATATATATATATATATGTGTGTGTGTGTGGTGTGTGTGTATGTGTGTTTGTGTGTGTTTACAATATAGGGAACATTGTAATATTTCATGGAAATTTTATTATACTTAATCTAAAATTTCTATATATTAATAATTAATTTTGATTACTCAAGTAAAATAAAGTGCATATCGTTATAATGATACTTGTATTATAATACTATGTAACTTTGAAAACTATTTGCCGTAGGAACACCAACTTAATTGGAATCTTTCAATTTAAATTAGACTAAAATAATCATCATTATTGTTAAATGACACAAATCAGTAATGATATATGTCATGAAAGGGAATATTTTGTTTAGGATTTTAAATATCATTTTAAAATATAATGAAGCAATTTCAAGAAGAGAATAGTGATCCTCTTACGTTTCATGTACACGTTTGTGAAACTAGATATAATTATTATTATTATTATTATTATTATTATTATCATTATTATTATTATTATTATTATTATTATCAGCTAAGCTATAACCCTAGTTAGAAAAGCAAGTTGCTATAATCCGAAGGGTTCCAACAGGGAAAATTACCCCAGTGAGGAAACGAAATAAGGATATAAATAAACGATATGAAAAATAATGAAAAATTACAATAGAATGTTCTACAAAGAGTAACAACATCAAAACTGATATTTCGTATATGAACTATAAACAAAACTTATGACATCCAGTTCAATATAAAAACATTTGCTGTAAGTTTGAACTTTTGAAGTTCTACCAATTCAACTACCCGATTAGGAAGATCCTTTGACAGCTGGATAAAAACTTCTGTAATACTCTATTGTATCAAGCCTCATGATGGAGAAGGCCTGTGACTATTAGAATTAATTGCATGTCTAGTATTACGAACAGGATGGAATTGTCCACGAATATCTGCATGTAAATGTTGTTCAGAATTATGAAAAATGTTAAGCAACATGCATAACGAACTAATTGAACGATGGTGCCAGAGATCAACATCTAGTTCACGGAATAAGAAATTTAATAAACCGTAAGTTCCTGTCCAGCATATTAAGATGAGAATCAGCAGTTAAAGGCCAGACAAGAGAACAATACTCGAAGCAATGTAGAATAAAAAAAAAAATTAAAACACTTCTTCAGAATATATTTTATATAGGGAAAGAACTGCATACATTCATTATTTGATTTGATCTAAAAATTAAAGACTTAAAAGTACGGTCAACTATATACACATTAAATTGCATATTTAAATTTATGATTCATATTTGGTATGATTAATTTTTGGTTGATAATGATTTTATCAGAATTTTTTTTTATATACGTTAACCTGGGCAAATTTACTTTTTCTAATCTAGCTTTGTTCTTTTGTTGAACCCTTTGTATTAGAATAATGACTGAAGACAAGATCAATGATAAGAATGAAAACGATAATGCAATAAGCATAATATATGTAATTTGCAATGTTCTTTTTTTTTAGGAAGGTGAAGTTAATATTGTATTTACAGACAGGTCACTGAAATAATGTGTACTTCTCTGATACTCTTAAAAATGAATTGTCTAAGGTTTGAAAAATAATATTGTCTATGGTTGTTCTCATACGATTACGTACACTGATTGATTTAATAGAATCCAACCCCGTCCCAAACAACAACAACAACAACAACAACAACAACAACAACAACAATGATATTGTTTCCACGAAGAACTGCCATTTTGTATAAAATGTTCATATGTGAAGGGGACGTTAATTCTTGTGGCCACGTAAATATTATACATATAGACATTTGTGGAATAAAAGCTCTTACTATCTAAATTATTTATGTAAGTCATTTGAATCAATATTCCAATAACGTTTAATGATATTAGAAGAGGGTTTTTTTTATTTTTCAAATTTCTGAAAATTGGGAAATAATATTATAAGAATGGTGTTTTCTGTGCCCTTAGGCTCTATAGATTCTCAATGGTCATTGATACTAACCTAAGTATAAAAAAAGTAGATAAGGCTTAATGTCTAGAATAACATCGATTAGTGGAGCAACTAAGTTGACTATTATTTTAATATCTCCAGTAAAGATGTATACATCAATTTCTATAACATACTGACAATGCTATCCGGTAACAAAGAAGAGCTCTTCTGACAGTCTTTGATAGCATTAACAAGAAGAATAGTTCTGAACTAGGACACATTCATTATATAAGATTTAAGTGGAAGACTATGGCCATCCTAGAGAAAACATTCTTTGATAACAGTGGCTTGAAATTCCCCACCTGATAGTACTCATCCTTGAAACTCTATCAGTCTTTACATCAAAGTACATGAAAATGGTTAGTTATAATTTACCAAAGGCTCTAAAAGTACTTCTTCTACTTCTTCTTCTTCTTCTTCTTCTTCACCGAAGGCTATAGCACGTCTGCTATATATCTGGTTTAAAGGTCGCACATTAATGGCAGAGGCAAGAGACAGTGACATGCCCTGGTTAGTAGGACAGTGCCCTAGACACTAGCCATTTATCCATATGATCAGCGACTAAAGTCGCTTTCCACGCAAGCTAGGGAGGGATAGGCGATGGCTGCTGATAACTCAGCAGTTAGACCTAGAAGCTTTCCTAAACACCCCTATCCTTAGTTCACAAGGACGATAAGAATGCAGACATTATGGGAAACTATTGAGTTTGCATGGGACTCGATCTCCCGTCCAGTAGAACGCCAGACAAGGACGTTTCCAATAGGCCAGCATGGTTGAGTAATAATTGGTCTGGTCAGTCATTTGACGGCTCACCCCCATGGAAAAAAAGTTGATGCTGGCACATAAGACTTAATTATATCAATAACAAAATCCGTATATATGTTTAAAATCATCTAATTAGGTAAGAGGAACGAGGATAGATGATGAATACACAAAATGGATAATAGAAAAGACATAAAACAGTTATTTATCGTAACGGCAGTGAATTAATTTCCCAAACAAGCAATAAAGCGTATTCAGAATCAATGTTACCAAAGAATTGAGTATGAGGCTCATTTAGCAGATTCCGATGGTCATAGTTCTGACGCAGAGTTATTCAATTTCATGGGTACTGGAATCCCTTACTGATATTACTTTCAAAGTAATTACAAAGACAAATAGGCCACTGTTCATTAATCTTTATAGTTATTGGCCTTTCGTAGACCTATATTTATATCTTTATTCGATGTTTTTGTCTTTCAATTATAAGGAGAGTATTTTATTACATTGAATTGGCCCATTCTCTTACATGAACACGACCTGTTACATGGGCATAAACATGACATACATTGCCATTGTGGTATAACAGCTTCTGAAATATATTATATCACATTTATGAGTCTATTAATGTTTACATATGACTAGACATATAAATAAGTATTGCTAGTTGTGGATAGAGAAATACTCTATTTTATTGGAAAAAAAAGCATCTTCCATTGTATGAAATATGGGAAACTTATGCCTTCCTATCATAAACAGATTCGCGATGATTGCTACTCTGGTTAATAAAAATGGAATAAGTTGTCAGTAAATATAAATCCGCTTGTATACATAAATGTAGGATTTACATGTTGTAAACAAACACACACATACGCACACTCACACACACACACACACACACACACACGTATATATATATATATATATATAAATAAAGAGAGAGAGAGAGAGAGAGAGAGAGAGAGAGAGAGAGAGAGAGATAAACGTTTTCACGTTATTCTTTAGCAATGCGTCAAACTATACAAACTGTGCCATTCCTTGCCGACTTGTGTTCCGAGCTCTTTTTTGCGTGATCCTTTTTCAGGACTACAGTGGTTGAGATGTGGATTTACATTTCAATATAATGACTATGGCGGTGTAACTTCAAAATACAAAATATCAGGAAACTCGGCTATTAATTTCCTAGATTTAACATATGTGAACTGTGATTCATCGTAATGAAATATTTCAAAATGGATTATGAAACACTTGAAAATTTTTCACAACGGTTTACAAGATATCTTGGCCGATTTCACCAGTTCAGTAAAGATAGCATTGCCTTATGCAAGACACGGGCCCTTGCGTTGGCAGCCCGTAAGCGAATTTAATTGTAATGTACTTTAATTTGCTTTGAACTGAACAGAACTGATTCACCAGCTTCTTCCTTTTTCGACAAAGATTACGGTTCCACTCACGCATTCGGTTTGATGATGTTTCGTCAAGGCCGTTATCCCTTATCCAACAAAGCTTATCGTGTGGCTTGGCAGGGCCATCTGATGATCAAGATTTAATAACTCATGTGGTCTAGGATCCGATTCCCAATATGGTTTATTGAGGAAATGTGTGATCTCGCTCCCTCCAGAACTCTTTCGGCAGTACAGTAGATTGTTTAGTCTGAAGAGATTTAGGATTTTACTCTTACGATGAAGTTGATTTTGTGTTTTAAAGACTGTTTTTGCTTTTGCAACGCAGCCTAAACTGTAAGGCTTACTCGCCCCATCAGATCCTCTCTTTTTGCTAACGACGTTGGTCCGGATTTCAGTTCTGGTGATCATTCATGCCATGGCACTTCTAAATACAGTTACTTTACTTTTACATATATATATATATATATATATATACACATATATACATACATAAATATATACGTATATATGCATACATACTTATGTATATATATATATATATATATATCTATATCTATATCTATATCTATATCTATATATATATATATATATATGTATATATATATATATATATATACAGTATATATATATACAGTATATATATATACAGTATATATATATATACAGTATATATATATATATATATATACAGTATATATATATATATGTATATATATATATATATATATATGTTACGCTCATTACTGAAAATTGCCGATTATTGAAAATCGGCAAAAATTGCCTATTTTAGATAATCAGCAAGGGCCCTGCCTATTATTGAAAATTTTCAATAATGGGCAAAATATTGCTTATTTTATATATTAGGCAACATGTTTTTGCTGAATATTGATAACGTTGCCGAATATTGAAAATATTGTAACTTAAGTGTTTCAAACAACCAGTATTCAATTTTGACAGCTGGAAGGTCCATTCTAAGCTCTAAGCAAACTAATGTAGACCATAATGAATCTAGTTTAATAACAGTTTAAGAATGTTTACTGTAATACACTCATTTTATAACAGCCAGCATCTATTTTTTAATTCTATCATAATATGCGTTTTTTTCTTCATAAGCGTTTAATTTGGAAATTCAAATAAACACTGAAAACACGGATAATACAATTTAATTTTGTAACATAACAATATTATTAGAATACTGACTTATCAACCTTCACCAAATAATTTGCAAATAATTCACCGACAATAAAAAATTAACTAATCAATATCTATTTTATATAAAGAAACAAAATAAAAACTAAACATTCTTACAGATGTTGCTAGGATGGCACCTAAAGTTACACTTCGTTTTCTTTCTACTATAGCTACATCTTAGAGAAATATGATCTAATTTGCAGTTACATTTCTGGTAACTTTGGCCACTAGTGGATCGAGATACCGCAGCTCTGAGAGTAACATGGATGTCTGATACATCAGCCAGTTTAAGTAGTTTTTCACCAAATTTATCTAAATCCGCTCTAGTAAAGCAAGAATTTAAGGTGCCTTCTTTGCACCCTAAATGATACATGTCATTTTCCTTGGACAGCACAACTACTAGTAAGTTTTTAGGGTCTGAAGGACCTCGATCAACGTCTGGAATTCTTAGAGTAGCGTTGTCTTCTACCTGCAGTTATTCCTGCATCCTCATACCCCTACAGATCATTTATTGATGCGGATTAAGCCTGACTAATGTCGACATTTTTCCGTATAACTTCGATGGCATTAACCCTTTCTTCAATACACGTCAAAACCTTATCACTTTCAGGTTGCTCTGGAACCTCTTCATCTTCAAGTTGCTGTTCTGTTTTCCTACTTTCATCGTCTTCCCTTTCGCCTTAATTACCGTCCTCGCTGAAGAACTGAAAATAATAGGTTGTTAGCTCATATCATACTTTTCTGATTGTAACTAGGCATATGACTTAAAGAATTTTAATATTACTATGCTTTCTAAAACCTGAAGCTTTAGGAAATGGAAAATTACAAAATATGTAAAGACTTGTTAACACAGTAGATTAGGTCTTTCAACTTATGATTTTTGGGGAAATGAGAAGGAAGAAGATTAAGTGCACTCCATTAGAATAGTGTATGAAAAATCCAGTTTCAAAGTGCATTATCAGGTTATCTTTTTTAATAGATTATTCAATATCGTCAAGATCTTCTTCGTAGCATATGCCATCAAAAACTGATTCAGGAAGATTTGTTGAAGAGAGACCAACGGACGGTTCTTCTCCAAAGGTGGCATTAAATGGTGTATGTTTCGTCGTCTCATGCTTCGAGATATTTACTTGCCACTGAACAGATTTTAAGCCAATACTCCATTTCTTGGAATTATTCTCTCGCATCCATATCTTCAATTTATCCTGGATTACACCATTGAGTCGCTCCATTGCTCTTTGGCTTTGGGGATGACTTGGCCGACCTGTCACTAGCTGCAATTGTGGCCAAAGTGTTGATAATTCGGATATCACAGAATTCACAAATTCCCTACCGTTGTCACTTTGCTGTACTGCGGGAGCACCGAATGTTAAAAACACAGGTAGAAGTGCCTGAGCTACCTATTCTGCTGTTTTGGTAAAATGATTAACGTAAGTTAGGATGTATTTATAATCCACGTCAGGAAGTGACTGAAAATTCATTAGATCAATTTGGCACCTTGATAAAAATGAGTGGCTTCTAATTGGTTTCACGACAAGCCCTTTTGGTTGCTTCCGACTCTTTTAAATAACACTCTACACAAAAATTATTAAACAGGTTACAATATTCCATAGTTATGTCAGACCATTTCTTTTTAACTTCAAATAAAGTTTTCTTCTCGCCACCATGACCAACATCTTTATGTGCCTTTTCTATTGCACCATACACTTCCTCAAACGCTGCTACGTATTTAAAATGTTCTTCCCTATCTGTTCTTTTCTTTATCAAACATTCCGTTTCACCAACCTTAAAAATCTCAGATCTTGAACGATAGTTATAATCAATAGTGGTGATAGCATCACTTTCTAGATCCTTTGATAACCTTGATATAATATCTTTTACTTTTTCAAGCGAGAACAATCTTGTGTTCTTCCCTTTTCCTTCAACGATGGTCCGTAACCTTGCCTCGAAATTTTCTTTTACTTCCATCGCTGAAGCCATGAGGATTATTCGATATTCGCCAAGAACTGTTGTAAAGAATGAAAAAAATTCCGTAACTAATCTAAGTATTTGTACAGAGAATTATCATGAGTACCGTATGTTTCACTTCACACCTTCACTCTTATTTACAAGTTGATAACAATTGTTGGTGATAGTAACAAGGCATTAAGCTATTAAACTTACTTATAAATGGCCAAACTGTCAACCACAAAACAGAGATTAGAATAGGATAAAATATTAAAAGTTAAAAATAGTGTCAACATATTATATTCTATTCACAAAATTTCTTCACCCATTAATTACATATGGAATAGTAGTCCATTTATCAATATTCGGCAAAATGGTCTTGTCGAGTTTTGAAACCCTGCTGATTTTAAATTCTAGGCAAGAAAAATTGCTCATTCTATATAATCGGCAAATCGTTTGCTCATTCTCAAAAAAAGGCATTTCTATTGCCGATCCTCAATAATCAGCAATTTTCAATAATGAGCGTAACATATATATATATATATATATATACATATACATATATATATATATATATATATAGATAGATAGATAGATAGATAGATAGATAGATAGATAGATAGATATATAGATATATATATA
>NC_090726.1:179126507-179131507 GCF_036898095.1 Palaemon carinicauda
AAGTCCCCTAAGATACCATCTATAAGGGGTTGAAAAGTGGTTCCAGTATTACAAAGACCAAAACAGAAGTAATTGAAGGTGTATACACTGAAGGGGTTGGTGAAAGCTGTCTTAGGAAAGACCTCTGGATTAATGGGCACCTAATAATAACCTTTCAGGAGGTCGAGCATGGAGAAAACCTTTGCTTTGTGCAAGTAGGAGGTCACGTTGGCAACGTTTGGAAGGAGGTAGTGATCTGAATCTGTCAGTATGTTCCCTACATGGACACAGGGAGCCATCTTCCTACAGGACAATGTGTAGGGGTGACGACCATGTGCTAGAAGAGACTTTTGGCTGCCAAAACATCCGGTAACAGACGCCTGAATCTGGCGAACACTGGTGACCCCATCATCTTGATATGGTGATAAATACTGTTTTTGATGGGAACCGTGGTTATTTGGTGTTGTCCTGGATGAAAGACTACCAGGCTCGACGTAAGTTGGTGGGCATAGGCATCCGAGGGTGCGCTGATGTGCAGAGCAAGATTGTAGGGGCAGGCTGATGAGGTGTCGACGAGTATGAATCTACATTAACTAAACTTCCTTGAGCAACATCAACTAGGAGGTGCAAATGGGTGAGTAAATCCGCACAGAGGATTGGTAAAGATGATGTTAGGGTCTCGAACCCGTGATTGTGGATCGCAGATCCGTTTGCAGCTACCAGGTGGACGTCAGCAGGCTTCGACAAACTAAGTCATATCCTGGAAAGTGACCTTAGTAGAGGAGAATGGCAAGTACCCTTGTGTACCAAAATCATATGTCTGTAATTGCATCATAAAAAAGATATAATTAATGAAAGGGGAGGTCTCCGCCACAAGTGTTTGCCTATTTACACGCTTTTGGCCACTGACAACCATTCAAACATTCCTTTGCAGCAACATCGTATCTGGAGTGATAGTAGCATAACTCCAGCTGATGGGCGTCAGTAAGAGGTTAGGGTTTGAATGAGTGGTGGTATATGTGGGTGGTGTATGGCTTTGTCGTCGCTCAGGCACATTACAGGATAGGTGTCTGTGTTCGACCGCATTCACGTCAGATTCAGTCGATGTTGAATAGCTGTCCACTTCATCAGGAGTGGAGTAGTTGATGGAAGTCTTGTAGGTGGTTATTTGGCTGTCCATAAGAGCATCATCTTTGGTCATCTGGTCCTTCATGGGCAAGGTATCAACTGCGAGGAAGGCACCGCCTACAGATTCGGGTAAGTGTTGTACCTAAAGAGCATGGAGTAGGTTCACCTGCTAAGGACAGCAATCTGCGGTAGATTACAGGTGAGCAGAACTGATCATTTCCCTGAGAGCGAGCGAAGACTTATGATACCCTGATGGTTGTTGGGAGAGAAGAAAAAGTTTGCCTTTACAGACAGCTGCTGATGGTGAGTACTGCACCAGGGGGTTTGTTTTCAGGGCATCGTACACTTCGGGGTGTCACCTTTTTCCCAAAGCCAATCTGATAATTCTGGGGAAGTGTCCTCGGTGATCGCCACGAGAACATAGTCTGTTTTGGTGCTTTACAGAGTCACACCTTTAATGCAAGACTGGACCTCGACATGCTGAAACCAGGTGAATGCCTCTGTAGTGGCGAAGGGCAGTAGTTTCATGGGTGTAGCGTTGATAGGAGAGTCAGGGTCAGAGGGCAGCATCATTAAATAGTAAGACATACCAGTGAGAGTGAAGGCGGGAGGGATTTGACACTCTGGCGGTCACTAATGTGCGAGGCGCCATTAGGCGATAACTGGGATGCAAGGTGAATGCAACTAAACTTTACTAAACAGACATCCAGCTTGAATACAATGGACTTACAAGGAAAAACGTCACAAAAATTCAAACAAAATTAAACATGAGCTTTCAGGCTTTTGCAGTGCAGGCAAGAACCAATATGGCCACATATCTTCAGTCTACTCCCACTTTGCCAACAAGACGGAGAGAAGCACTTTTCGAAACGTTGCAGCCACGAGAGAACCTTAACGGCATATAGAAAGAATACACACCGACCTAACGCAAGATAATTGTATTAGTCTTTTAAAACACTCCTGAAATGTTTATCAATTTTGCACACGGAAGAAAAAATTAGGACATGCCCTATAAATCTATTTACAAAATGGTGAATTATGATCATCTACTTTAAGGAAGGAAAAGCGAGACAAAACAAAAATCAGATAGTAATGAAAAGTTTGCTATAAAGTGAATAGTGCTGAACCAGCGATTTCGGTTAATTCAACATTCAAAGAGGGTTTCTTACTGACATATGATTATGATTATCATGATCATCAACCTTAGCATGAGTTCTAATATTAGTTATATAATAATAATAATAATAATAATAATAATAATAATAATAATAATAATAATAATAATAATAATAATAATAAAAATAATAATAACAATTATTATTATTATTATTATTATTATTATTATTATTATTATTATTATTATTATTATCATTCTTGCTTATGTTATTATTATTATTATTATTTTTATTATTATTATTGTTATTATTACCATTATTATTATTATTATTATTATTATTATTATTATTATTATTATTATTATTATTATTATTATTATTATTATCTTAAACCTTTGTAATAAAACTATAATTCATAGTAATAAAAGAATAAGACCTAAATACCATTTCAATGTGAACTAGAAATTTTTTGCTTGTTACTATTGGCTTGGGAAAGTATTATAACTCCAAGGTTATAGCGTGTAGCTGCCTGGTATTATTATGTTCGATTTTTTCCTTAATGAGATGTGCAGTAAACCATTACGAAAGAAACAACATATCATATTATTATTATTATTATTATTATTATTATTATTATTATTATTATTATTATTATTATTATTATTATTATTATTATTATTCTAGAGAAAAATTTAGCTGTCGATGGAACATTATCATAAATCAAACATATACATAAAATTTTGAAACAACTTGTAACTTTATTATATTTTGGCAATGGTTCCTGTATTATATTTGAGCTCTTCGTCGCAATTAGTAAAACTCTTTAAGATTAAAATTAAAAAAATCACAATTACGGAGGGTTTGAAGGAGTTCAAACATTAAACGCTTGTCTTTTCATATTTGTTTATTATTTTTTTTCCCCAGGTATGTGGAGTTGGGACTCTTAAGGTCAAACTTTTGAATGTTAGATAATTTAACAAGATGAAAACAAACAATGAAAAATCTGAAGTAAACTAAGATATTTATGCTTATTACTATGTAATAATTTAAGATAGGAAAACAATCCGTTTTGCCTCTAAGAATAGAGAAATAACCAAAAAAAGTACATATACTGTGAAAAAATCCTATGTAAGAAAAAACAGACTCAACTTAGGAAGGAGAACAAACAAGAGATATGGATAAGATCCCTTTTGAAAAATTCCACGGTATTAGATTAACTGTTGATATAAGGCTTAGGTAAACCATAGAAACAGTGGAAAGACATAACAAAAGACTTCCATTGCTCTAGTTCCGAGATAATTTTACTTATGTAATGCCCTATGATACTGTGTGGTGGATTGAATGTACTTTTTCATATATATTGTATTCAGCCTATAAAAAGTATTACCAAAATTATCTTGTTCAACTTGTAAAGTTAGGTCATATAATCTCGATCAAGGTAATTGGTGAGAATCTCTCTCTCTCTCTCTCTCTCTCTCTCTCTCTCTCTCTCTCTCTTATATATATATATAGATATATATATACATATATATACATACATATATATATGTATATATATATATATATATATAGATATATATATATATATATATATATATACTGTATATAGTATGTGTCTGTGTATATATACTCTATATGTATTTATATAATCATATATATATATATATATATATGTGTGTGTATATATATATATATATATATATATAAATATATATATATATATATATATATATACAAGTAAATTCATTTTATACAAAAACGTATAACAACCGTATGTTTACATTAATAATGTTTCTTTATCTATATATAACTCAGTTAAAATTCTAGGTGCCCTTCTTTACAGACAATTTATTTATGAAAAAACCTATGGGGTATTTCCTCAATTGCAAAAAAGAAATGGCTTATTTGGAAAGTCTTGAGATTTTGGTGATTAATCTCTTTTGAGAAAATGTTTCCTTTTTTTATTCTACCTCGTTTTGAGTACCGTTCTCCTGTGTAATCTTAAGTTTTAGCCTCTAATGAGAGTGAGCCACATAGACCACATAGACGGATAAAGAAACGACAATGCATAACGAATATATTAAGAGAATGCGGAGGAGAGAACAAACAAGAGATACGAATAAGACTTTTTCTAAGTTTCCATATATTGAATTAAGTGTTTATATAAGTCGTAGGTATATAACGCATAGTAAATACAGTGGAAACTGGAAACTGGTCCGTAGATTACTACTGTATATTTAACGAGATACTTTCATTATCCCACTTCAAAGATGGGTCTACTTGTTAAGTGAGGGTCTATCACATTCTATGGGGGAGTATATGTACATTACCATTTACATGGATCTCTCGGTATGTGCTCCTCCATTAGTATATTAAAAAAACATGTCTTTGGCCAAACAACTATTGTTGAACTTAAAAAGTTTCGTCGTGTCTTTTTCTTCATCTTTACTATATATATATATATATATATATATATATATATATATATACACACAAATATGTGCATATATAGACCAAACAACTAATAAAGAAGAGATTGGAATTGTGAGTAAAATTCTAGTGAGATAAAATAGAATTAGCAGAACTCTACAAAACCATAGACAAACTAAAAACCCAAGACAATTAGACCAAAACTGAGGAAACAATAAAGAAAGGAGGAAGCATCAAATTGATGAAAGGAAGACTTGGAACAGGACACCAACAGATGTTTGCTTCAAAGGATGAAAATGGAAAAATTATCAACAATAGAGATGTAGTAATAAATATTGCAGAGGATTT
>NC_090726.1:179136507-179159007 GCF_036898095.1 Palaemon carinicauda
ATCCAAGCTACAACCCTAGTTGGAAAAGCAAGATGCTATAAGCCCAGGGGCTCCAACAGGGAAAAATAGCCCAGTGAGGAAAGGAAATAAGGAAATAAATAAATGAAGAGAACAAATTAACAATAAATCATTCCAAAATAAGTAACAACGTCAAAACAGACATATCATATATAAACTATTAACAACAACAAAAACAAATATGTCATAAATAAACTATAAAAAGACTCATGTCCGCCTGGTCAACAAAAAAGCATTTGCTCCAACTTTGAACTTTTGAAGTTCTACTGATTCAACCACCCAATTAGGAAGATCATTCCACAACTTGGTCACAGCTGGAATAAAACTTCTAGAGTACTGCGTAGTATTGAGCCTCGTGATGGAGAGAGCCTGGCTATTAGAATTAACTGCCTGCCTAGTATTACGAACAGGATAGAATTGTCCTGGGAGATCTGAATGTAAAGGATGGTCAGCGTTATGAAAAATCTTATGCAACATGCATAATGAGCTAATCGAACGACAGTGCCAGAGATTAATATCTAGATCAGGAATAAGAAATTAAATAGACCGTAAGTTTCTGTCCAACAAATTAAGATGAGAATCAGCAGCTGAATACCAGACAGGAGAACAATACTCAAAACAAGGTAGAATGAAAGAATTAAAACACTTCTTCAGAATAGACTGCTTACCAAAAATCTTGAAAGACTTTCTCAATAAGCCTATTTTATGTGCAACTGAAGAAGACACAGACCTTATATGTTTCTCAAAAGTAAATTTACTGTCGAGAATCACACCTGAAATTTTGAAAGAGTCATACATATTTAAAGAAACA
Organism: Palaemon carinicauda; assembly: GCF_036898095.1. Classification (NCBI taxonomy): domain Eukaryota; kingdom Metazoa; phylum Arthropoda; class Malacostraca; order Decapoda; family Palaemonidae; genus Palaemon; species Palaemon carinicauda. The sequence goes on from NC_090726.1 coordinate 179,137,337, forward strand.
TTATCAATACTTAGATCCGGATGTTGAGGAGCCACCGTCCTTGACCTACTTACAATCATACTTTGAGTTTTGTTAGGATTCAACTTCATACCCCATAATTTGCACCATGCACTAATTCTAGCTAAATCTCTATTAAGGGATTCACCAACCCTAGATCTACATTCAGGGGATGGAATTGATGCAAAGAGAGTAGCATCATCTGCATATGCAACAAGCTTGTTTTCTAGGCCAAACCACATGTCATGTGTATATAGTATGAAAAGTAATGGGGCAAGAACACTACCCTGTGGAACACCGGATATCACATTCCTATAATCACTATGGTGCCCATCAACAACAACTCTTTGAGATCTATTACTTAAAAAATCAATAGTAATGCTAAGAAACGACCCACCCACTCCCAACTGTTTTAGTTTGAAAACAAGGGCCTCATGATTAACACGGTCAAAGGCAGCACTAAAATCAAGGCCAATCATACGAACTTCCCGACCACAATCAAGGGATTTCTGTATAGCATTGGAGATTGTAAGAAGGGCATCACATGCTCCAAGGCCTTTACGAAAACCAAATTGCAAACTAGGGAGTAGATGATTACCATCAGCAAACCTATTAAGACGTTTTGCCAGAAGACGTTCAAAAACTTTAGATAATATGGGAGTTATGGAAATTGGGGGGTAATCAGTGGGACTTGAGCTACCACGAACACATTTACATAGAGGAGTAACATTACCAATTCTCCAACTAGTGCTAAAAGCTCCCCTTCTTGCTAACTTGCACAAAATAACAGATAACTTTGGAGCTAAGAAATCTGCTGTCTTTATAAAAAACAAAGGAAAAATACCATTTGGGTCTACACCTCCATAAGCATCAAGGTCCACCAACAGAGCTTTAATCTCACGAGATCGAAAAGCTAAACTAGTTAGTTTAGTCTCAGGAAAACAGGAATGAGGAAGTTCAAGTTTTTCATTACTCTGTTTACTGTCAAAAACATCAGCCAAAAGGGTTGCCTTTTCCTTTGGACAGTGAGTGACTGAGCCATCTGGTTTAAGTAAAGGAGGAACTGTTGCATCGACACCAAAGAGTGCAGATTTAAGGGTAGACCACCATTTATGTTCCTGAGTTGTACCAGAAAGTGTTTCTTTTATGGTTAAATTGTACTCCTTTTCAGTTGAGGCATAAACTCTCTGAGCAAAAGCTCGAAGCTGAGTATAGTTGTTCCAGGTCAAATCTGATCTGTTACCCTTCCAAAGTTGATAGGCCTCCTGCTTCTCAAAAAAAAACACGTCTACAATCATCATTGAACCACGGTTTGTCCTTCACTCGGTACCTTAGCACACGAGAAGGGATACGCCTATCAATTATGTTGACTACATTCTCATTCAAAGGGACAACAGGATCTACACTATTATATAATTGTGACCAATTCAAGCACAAAAGATCATGTAAAATCCCATTCCAGTCTTCTTGGGATTTCATATAAATTTTACAAGGATATGTTATATCAGGGACAGGCTGCTCAGTCTTCACTAATAATGAAATCAAGGCATGATCAGATGTCCCGACTGGAGAACCAACCTTACTAGTTATAACGCCAGGGGAGTCAGTTTATACGAGGTCCAAGCAATTACCAGACCTGTGAGTAGCTTCATTTAGGATTTACTCACAGCCTGATTCAGAGGCAAAGTCTAAAGCTCTTAAGCCATGGCGATCGGTAGGAGAGATAGAACTTGACCACTCCCTATGGTGAGCACTAAAATCACCAACAAAGACAAAATAAGCCTTTCTATCATCTTCTTGTATCTTAGCCATAATGGTAAGAAGACAATCGAAGATAGAATCATCCATGTCTGGATTCCGGTAGATCGAACACAAATAAAAGTTGTTATGCCTGCCACAAACTTTTATTACCTGAATCTCATGACATCCACATTGATAGCAGGACTTATATATATATATATATATATATATATATATATATATATATATATATATATATATATATATATATATATATATATATATATATATATATTATTGTGTATGTATCACTTAAAGTATCCAGTTTTATCCTAAACTCTCATAGTTAGTTTACTGTAGCAACACCCACAAAACAACAGCAATAGTAAGAACAATTATAATCTAATTCCGATCACAATGATACAAACCAAAATTATCATTAAAAACTATGTTATCATCTGCCACATTTATGATGCAAGAAACGTTTTCTCAATTTCGTATAATGTTTCTTTCATTATTAGAGCTTCTTTCACTGAATATTCCCGAATACCTCAACATTCATTAAGGAGAAGTACATGTCATTCTTCGTCCATCTTTCTTTACGGCTAAATAACTGTGAAAAGAAATACTCCAGAATGGAAGTTCTCGATCATTTCAGTCTGTTAATTTAGAAAAAAAAAATCCAGCCGGAGTAGTATCTGTCCAACCTTTCGAGGATACCCGTGTTCACATTCCCAAGCGAGGATACACTTAATTCTTTATGGAGATATCCTGGTATGTATTCTAGAAATCGAGCTTATTAGTTTTTTTTTCCTGCTTGATTTTCATTGACAACTGTTGGGGAAGGGGTGTCAGAAGCTGCATTGCTAATCTCGTTCCATAATGTGTAAGGTTGGACAAGTTCTGAATCAGCAAGCTGTACATCGACCCACCCTCTGGAAGAGAGTCTGCCATAGCTGGTAATCTCATTATTGAGGTATGGAGTCAATTTATCTGTGACTGGCCTGGCTGCATATTATGCCAGGTGAGAGACCAGGCAAACTGTCTCCTCACTCCTTACTCAAGATCAAATTAAGCTGTCGATGTTAAGTACACGCATCATATTGTCTGCGGGATTGCAGGAAGAACTTTTTAGTGTAGTGCTAAGGCTGAGCTTCTCTTTTATGATCCGCAATGCCTTGAGATTTTCATACTATATAGACTGTCCGTGTTTCTTTTGAATATGTTCATGTTCCAAATAATACTTGCTTAGGTTATATCTTCTATGGGTCCGTTGAGCATGTATATTAATCCCTCCCTCCTGATACGATAACCATTTAGAGATGTGCATCGTGGTCATACCTGTATTTCCGTCGGGACATCGTCGGAAAGGGCATGTATGTTTTTAGATACCATTGGTTCTCTTTGGCGTGTCTCTCATGGGTGGGGCCTAATTTTCCTTTTTTAATAAAGTTCCATATCTTCACTGCCAGGAAATAGATGTAAAAAAGATGCCGCTTTTGGAATCCATGGTCGAGAAGTTCATGTCGATGAACTTCTTAAGAGTACTTTTATTGTCCATGGACTGGTGATTCATCTATAGCTTGTAATAAAAACCTATTTTCTGCTTTTTCCTCCAGTTGAACATCTTACCACTGGTTTCATGTTTTTCCAACTTTCTTGTTAACCTGTTTCCCAAAATATCCATTGTCTTTCAGCACTACTAATACTCGGTCTAGTTCACCATTGGCTGCTGTCCAGTTAGAACAGTGTAAGATGGCCTGTCTAGCAAACGCCCTTATGGTGGTGGTCCCATATCAGGTTGAGCGCTTGCTGTTCCTGTTAAGGTAAATGCCAAGGTTCATACATCTGTTGTAGACATTGGTATATAATTCTTCGTCATGTATCTCATTCTTAAGATCAAGGAAGAGAATTTTTTTCAGTGCTCTGCTCAATCTAGGGGGCTGCATTCTTTGGAAATCTGACGCAACACTGCACAATATATCCTGCGCAGTGATCTTTCACATATGCATCATCTAAGATGGACTTTGGTCTTTTGTCAAAGTATACCATCATTCAACTGCATGACCCGTTATATCAGTGATACATTTCCCTTTTAAATATTTTGCAGCAACCCCTCAATCCACATGCCCTTCAATTTATCGAAGTCCCTTCAGTCCTGGCTTTTTCTCACTATCTGTTGTTTGTCTTAGTTTCTCGATCAAAATTATATTTTACCCTCTCCTTTAGAAACTATAAGACGTAATCTTCTCTCACCCCCTTCATCTTCATGCAATAGAAACCTTTTGTTATCCAAAATAACTCAAAAGCCCTTCAGTTAACATGCGTTATAATTAACGTATCATATCATTTCATTTTGGATCTGATCATCCTCTGTTTTTTTTTTTATTATTATTATTATTATTATTATTATTATTATTATTATTATTATTACTATTATTATTATTATTATTATTCAGCCTCTTGATTGTCTTCCTTACATTCTGAACAGTAACTTTCAACATCCTTCTTCGCTTATTACTGATATTTCACTTTCATCAAATCAAAATACTCACTCAATTGACCAAAATTTGTATTCACTTTAAATAGCATCAATAAATGTATATCTTTTGTCTTGAGATCCAATGCTATTTACTATTATTTTCTGAATTTAAATCCACGAAGAATAACCTTGCGTGTCTCGACATGATATACAGTTTCAAAATATCCTCAAAATATCCTCTTTTTTCTGCTAAACCTTTCATATTCCAATCCTACCTCTGATATAGAGAAGATACAACTGATATAAAATGGGGTGTACCTGAAAATACTAGGTGCCACTGAGAATACAACTGCTCTTGTATGAATGAGTGAAATATACAGTAGGCCTATTCTAGGAAAGCTCAGGCAAAAGGTAAATATATTGAAAGGATAATCCTGGACATACAAGAAAAAGAATGGATAAGGTGGAATCAAGCAACAATGTATTTACAACAGTTAAAACTAGATATAAATTAAATGAAAAACATGAGAAAGGCAAAAATAAAATACCGATAAAAAAATTGGATACTGAAAAATGAAAGAAGCCTTTGAAAGCGAAGTGAGTGGAGAAGTATAAAAGCAATGGAAGTAAGAAAAAGAAAAGAACATATATATGAAAATACTTTTACATCAGTGTTATATTTAAGAGCAAGGGATATAAAGGGAAAGAAAGGAAAATATAATTAAGCTCCTGCAACCATATGATGAAAATAAAAAGAAAATATTAGAAAAATCTTTACTCAGTGAAGGCTATATTGAAAATGAAAAAAAGTCGTTTTATATACAGTATATCACATAAGGAAAAAAGTACAATACGAAATTAAAGAGAAAAAAAAAACGCAAATATTAGAGGTGCCGTTGCAAAGGCTATGCCTCGCCCTCTGAACCTCAACTTGAAGTTCCCTCGAGTCTATGGCCTATTTCACCGGTATAATAATTCAAGAACATCCTGTCTCCTTAATTGCTCAACTTCAAATGTCCTCGCTCCACCTTACCTCATCTTCTTCCTTGGTTCCCAGCACTCTATTCACAACACCAAGTGTAATAAGCTTATTCATGCTTCTACGCTTCTCATAAGCATAATCTTGTTTTCAAGCTCCTCACACGCCTCTCTGTCACCATTCCCATTGTACAAAGAAAATGGTATTCCTCCTCTTCATCCTCTAAGGACGGTTCCTTAAGGCACTCATACACTCGAAGGACCCTTTGGTACAAAACCAAGACCACAAGAGGCATCCTGCTCATAATTCATTTTTTCTTAGAATATAGTTCCATTTTCTGTCTTGAATGCAAGTGACCACTTACTCATATGTCATCATCATTCACATAAAGTGCTTATTACACGTGGACATTTCTTATTAGGTACCATATATATTTTTTTCCATTTGTCACTAGAAGAACTCATCTGTTAATTTACTTATTAGAGGCTCATAATTTCCCCTTTCATGCACACGTTATATTATAAAGTATATATTTATATATGCACATAGGCATACATCCACACACAAACACACATACACACACACACACACACACATATATATATATATATATATATATACTATATTATATATATATATATATACTATATATATATATATATATATATGCGTAAGAATCACAGGAAAACGTGATGCTCAGATGCAGAAGAACCACAGGGAAAATGAAAAAATGAAATATACGCTTAAGTCCTGAGTAGTTTCGTGATACTTCTTCAGAGGACTGATTTATTGAGAGAGGTTTCTTTACATTTTATAGGGAAAGCAAACGTACGAACATACATATAGAGATTTAAAGAACAATGACACTCCCTTACCAGCTACCTGGGCTTCATCAGGTGTTAAGTGGGCGGAGTCCCCAAGCTCATTAGACACCTGCCAAAAAGGGTCATTCTCAGTTGCGGGTAAATTCTTGTTTTTCAGTACAGTTTATTTATATGAAAACACGGTAGCCTTATCTATATAAATGCATAAGCAAACCATAGACATACATATATATATATATATATATATATACATACATATACATAAATACATATATACACACACACATATATATATACATATACTGTATATATATATATATATATATAAACACATACATACATACACATACATACATATGTACATATACATTTATATACATACAACATTAATATCATAAACATATAATCATGTATATATCAATACTTATATCTAGTATAACACTATATTGTGCCAATATACTTATGCATACTATATAAAATAATTGTACCCTTTAATGAATGGTAGCTTAGGTCTAAATATTAATTTCACCGCGACGTTAATTATTCATAATACATTCAATTCTACATTAAGTGGTTAATGTTTTTTTATATAGCTTACAAATCTCTTTACATATAAAGGCGTCTAGTTTATACATTCCATGACCAATATTCAAGTTGTTTTCAAAGGTTTCTTTTATGAAACTGGACTCTATGATGTTTCTTTCCTCTAAGTTATTCGAATGAACCAATTTCTTTGCACCTGACCAATTAATGGTGTGATTTTTATCTCTAACGTGAGCAAAGAGTGCATTATTATCTTGAGCATACTGACACTTTTCTTATGTTGTTCAATTCTCTTTTCTAGGGCTTTACCAGTTTGACCAATATAGTATTTTTCACAAGCATTGCATGGAATACGATATACACATCCCTTGGTAGTGTCTAGGAGAATTCTTTATTAATGCTGTTTTTATTGTATTTTTACTCTTAAATGCTACATTTACATTGAAGTTTTTTAAACAGTTGGGGAATTTCTTTAAAAGAATTACAATAAGGTAGTACAAGTAAATTTTGTGTGTTGTAGTTTTTTCTGTTATCATTACCGAAAAAAAGTCTTTTTTGCTGTTCTTAGGGCATCATCTAACACAATTTCAGGATACTTTAGTTTTTTTACCTATTGCTCTAATCCCATTTATTTCGTCATCAATATATTCAGGGCTGCAGACTCGAAATGCTCTTAAAAACATAGAAGTAAATACAGATTTCTTAACTTTGTTGCCTTGGTTTGAGTAATAATGGACATATGCCAAGATATTCGTTGGCTTTCTGTATACACTAAACTTGAGACTATTGTTACATCTATGTATGCGACAGTCCAAAAAAGGTAGGGATACAATTATTCTCCAGCTCCATAGTGAAATTTATTGATGGTACCAAACTATTCAATCTAAGAAAAAAGTTATCTAAATTTTCATTTCCTGGCCACACACATATTATGTCGTCAATATATTGAAACCATTTTACATTATTAGGTATGATGTTATTTAAGATTCTGCTTTCAAAAAATTCCATATATAGATTGCTCAATACTGGGGATAAAGGGTTTTCCCATAGCCATACCAAATGTTTGTGCATAAAATCTCCCATTGAATTCAAATTTATAATCTTTTTATACATAGTTTAATTTATTCTATTAAAGTGTGTTTGGAGAATGGTAGATTCAATTGTCTATTATCTAAGGTTTCAGATAAAAATTCCAACATGTCATCAATAGGTACTTTAGTGAATAGTGAGACTACGTCAAAACTGACAAGCCTACTGAATGAAGTACATATTAACAGTACCTGTAGGCTTGTCAGTTTTGACGTAGTCTCACTATTCACTAAAGTACCTATTGATGACATGTTGGAATTTTTTATCTGAAACCTTAGATAATAGACAATTGAATCTACCATTCTCCAAACACAAAGTATCAATGTATGTACATGTATTGGAGAAAATATGTAAAAAGAACTTCTGGACAGCGAATATTGATGTTTAAAATAAACATAAAATGTGAAGCAATGTTTTCAGTCAAAATACCTGAAAAGCCAAAGAAAAAAAAATGGTTTAAAGAGGTTAGTGTGTTGAGATAGTCATTCCTAAAGTCAAAACTTAAATGTCTTTACCTACTAATATATGCATGTGTAATCAGTGTATGAATTTGTAAGAGCATAAAAGAATACAATTCCACATTTATCCACGTTGAACATTTCATATTAAACTACCAAAATATCCACAATATATAAAGGCTGAGTTATTCTTGAATATATTTTCTATTTTTCTTCTATTTCTTTAGGTTTCCTCAATTCAGGAGTTACCACAGCAGATAATTTCTCTCTCTCTCTCTCTCTCTCTCTCTCTCTCTCTCTCTCTCTCTCTCTCTCTCTCTCTTTATTTTTATCTATCAAATCTTCCTATATCAAGCCAATTGTTCATACACTTTCTCTTATTGAATCCATAAATCTTCTCTTGGACCTTCCTCTCTTATTTCCACCTTCATCCTTAGCTTTCCCCCCTCTCCATAATCTTCCTACCTTCTCTTCAAATGACCGAACCACCTTACTTTTACCTTATATGCTATCTTTCGCATAATGATTTACATATGCAATTCTTATGATGAATTAATCCTGATGTTATCCCTTCTCATTAAGTAACACCCCCCTCCCCCCCCTCCCCACAGAACATCAACATTTTCATTTCTGCAACTTCCACCTCTTCTTCTTGCTTCTTAGTTAAAGCTACAATCTCTAAACCATAAAGCATAGCTGTTCTTACCATTACCTCATAGGATTTCCTTTTAGACATCCTGATATCCTTTTGTTGCATACCACACTTGATACTCTTCTCCGGCCTTTCCACAAAGCTTAAATTCTCTTTCTTACCCTACCATAACAACACACTGCGCCCCTCGTTTTATATTGTTGATCCTGAATATTTGAATTTATCTCCTTTTTTAAATATATATATATATATATATATACGCGAGTGTATATATACATACATATATATATATATATATATATATATGATAAATTTTGCACATTTTTACGTGTTTTCTCATATTCAGATAAGCCATATATATTTTTGATACATTAATGTCTGGATTCTCTTAACGACCTCGGGATCAGAGTCTTTGTGTGATTTCGCCTGGGGCTGTGATCCTGAAGTCGTTAAGAGAATCCAGACATTAATGTATCAGAAATATATATGGCTTATCTGAATATATATATATATATATATATATATATATTATGACACCAATAGGTTTCGTCTATTAAGACATCGTCTGCAATATTGATACAGTGGGTATAAATTTTACAATATATATACTGCAATAAGAAGAGTGTAAAAAAGTAAACATAAAGAAAAAAAAACATTACCACTTACGTGACAGACGTCTTTGAAAGAGAGTTATAATATTGCAGCGAAGTACTTCTGGTTCAATTTCTCGTCAAAACACCCTTAGACCTTTTTCATTTTTCTTATAAATCTATTTCATAGAATTATATGAAAGCAAACAAACACACAAACACATACACAAACATATATATAATATATATATATATATGTTTATATATACCTATATATTTATATATATATATATATATATGGATATATATATATATATATATATATGTATATGTGTATATATATGTTTATATATATAATGTATATATATATATATATATATAAATACATATGTATTTATATATATATAAATATATATATATGTATATATATATATATATATATATAGTGAGAGAGAGAGAGAGAGAGAGAGAGGAGAGATAGGTATATGTATATATATATATATATATATATAAATATATATATATAATTATATATAATTAGATATATGCACACACATATATATATTATATATATATTATACATATATATATATATATATTTATATATATATATATATATATATAATTATATATATGTATATATATATATATATATTATATGTATATGTATATTATATATATATATACATACATATAATTATATATAATTATATATGCACCATATATATTCATATATATATATATATATAATATAATTATATATATATATATATATATATGTATATATGTATATATATATATATATACTATACATATATATATTCATATATATATATATATGTATATATACATATATATATATATATATATATACATATATATATATATATTTATATATATACAATTATATATATATATATATATATGTATATATATATACATATAATATCTATATATATATATATACAGTATATGATAGTAAATCATGCCTTCTTCAATAAGTTCATAATTTAGTTGCTTGAGGGTTACACTCAGAAAGACTATTCGATCTGATTTCTCTTCCTCTTGATTTGTTAAAATATTTGCAGTTTATTTAGGAAATATTAATCTAAATGTTGTCACTCTTCTTAAAATATTCTATCCCTTCCTTGTTTCCTTTCCTCACTAGGCTATTTTCCCTGTTGGGGCCCATGGGCTTATAGCATCCTGCTTTTCCAACTACGGTTGTAGCTTAGCAAGTGATAATGAATATATATATATATATATATATATATATGTGAATGTATATATGTGTGTGTGTGTCCGTGTATCACATATGTATATATTTTGCTTAAATAAATATGTATATGATAGTACAGCATGCCTAGATTAATATGTTCATAATATATATATATATATATATATATATATATATTTATATGTGTGTGTGTGTGTGTGTGTGCGTGTGTGCGTGTGTTTGTGTATATTTATATGTTATCATTATTATTATTTATTGGTAAGCTATAACCACAGTTGGAAAAGCATGATTCTATAAGCACAGTGATTCCAACAGGGTAAATAGCTCATTGAGGAAAGGAAACAAGGAAAAATAAATTATTTTCAGGGTAAAAAATAACATTAAAATAAATCTTGGCGATATAATATTCAAAAGCTTCAACAAAACTAGAGGGAAAGAAATAAGATTGAATAGTGTGCCCGAGTTTAAACTTTACCAAGATACCTCTAACTTCAAACAGTGAACATATCGGTTCTTCCTGGACAAACTGTCCTGCAGATAGATCTCAGAATAACAGGAATGTTCATTTAAGTTTCTCCATTCATTATTTGTTATCTGCACGTGTTTCGAATCACTTTATAATTCTTCTTCAGGACTATACTGGTTGACCGAATTACACTTTGATATATAGGGTATGATAGTGAAAATTTTGATACAAAGATATTTGTAAAATAAGAAAATAATTTTTGGAAACGTAAATGATTTTCATGACCTATCTTTAAGACCCTCCACTTTTCCGTTAAAGCTAAGAATAATCTTATTTTCTCTGCCATATTAATGTCAGTACCTTAGGAATGACATATCTTGTTCAGAGCAGACTAATTCATAAATTAAAATTTGATGCAGCATACAGATTTCTTTGAATATGAATGCATCGAGTTTGTACAACCTGCATCCGATATTCAAATCATTATTTTTTTTTTTTATGAAGCTGTACTTTATGATATATCCCTCTATAAGAAAAAAAAAATATTGTCCAACATGTTGAAGATAGCAGTGTATCTTTTTTTTTTTTTTTTTTTTGATTATAGAGATAAAAGCCAAAATAATAGACAGTTAATTTACGCATATATGAATGGTCTCGTGAGCATTGACTGTTCCATTGTCTATGCCATTTTTGAGTGACTTTTCACCATTTGAATAATAATAATAATAATAATAATAATAATAATAATAATAATAATAATAATAATAATAATAATAATAATAATAATAATTTGACGTATATATTCATTTATAGATTACTGTATAGTATAAATCATAATCTATCGGTACATATTATTTTACAATATATCCAATAGTTCTACAAAATTCCATTGCAATTTCTTACATACATATTGCATGTATTTGAACTTAATAAATCACAAATATAAAAACGCCAAGGAAACGAATAAATTTGCCCTTTATATTGACGGTCAGAGAATGTTTTCCTACCAAACATTTCCCAAACATTTCATTCACAGCATTTCACCCACAACATTTTTCCCACAGCATTTCACCCACAGCATTTAAACCACAGCATTTCACCTTTAAGGTTATATTAATACTGGATTACACAGAGGAGCTCGCCTGAAACATCAGAGGAATTTGTTTCGTGAGATCTTGCATTATAGAGCTTAGGAGTTGGGATATTCAGAGATGAGACTCTCTCTCTCTCTCTCTCTCTCTCTCTCTCTCTCTCTCTCTCTCTCTCTCTCTCTCTCTCTCTCTCTCTCTCTCTATCTTGCTGCATTTCCCTAGTTATTTGTGGTGGACTATTTGGAAACGTCCTTGCTTGGTCGTCTTCCACACTGGGGTTCGAGTTCGGTTCAACCTCGATAGTTTCTTGAGTGCTTGTAATCTTGCCATCCTTGTGAGCTAATGGGAGCCTATACGTCTACCTGCTGAGTATGAGCAGCCATTGCCTGGCCCTCCCTAGTCTTAGCTTAGGAGTAGGGGACTGAGCTCTGATCATATGCATTTAAGGTCAGTCTCTAGGACACTGCCACTATCCCTTGCCTCTGCCGTTCACGAGTGGTCTTTAAACCATTAAACCAGATTTAACCTAAATTTTCCCTTAAAAATATTTTCTCCCATCACCATTCTCTCTACATGATCTGTCATTTTATAGTTTGCCAATGTTATATTCTACCGTCTGCTAGTCAGTCCGTCTGCATGTTTGTCAGTGTGTCTGTTAGTCTGTCTTTCTGATTATCCCATTCTTGACGCAGCCGGTCCTATAATTGCTTTATTTTTTTCCTCTACCTCCACTTATGGGCCTCATCCCCAAGACCATCTCTCTCTCTCTCTCTCTCTCTCTCTCTCTCTCTCTCTCTCTCTCTCTCTCTCTCTCTCTCAAAGCCTTCACCAATATCATCTCTAATTTCTCCTGCCGTCTTTCATCAGCCCTACCCCACTTCCCTCCGCCATCATATCTCTGCTCCTCCCTCCATCCCCCTCACCACCCCTCCCAGAGGATTGGAGGGATAACGCCATTTTCTCATAAAGTCTCGGGATTTATGTCTTCCAACGTCTGGAATAAACAAGCAAGAGTGTAAAGAAATATTTTTCATTTTGGAGACTTCGATTTTGTCAGATGTCTGTTGGATATCTGCGATCAAAGCATCTAAGAGGCGGATCGGAGACCAAACACGTCTCTTTGTTTGTTCTGATGTTATTGCGTCCGGAATGGGACGCAGAAGTAATTTGCCAGCCTCTGGGTTCGAACACCTTGAAGAAAATTGTTCTTGTCTAAGATCTGAGTTCGAGCACCTTGAAGCAAATTGTTCTTTCCTAAGATAAAAGTTCGAGAACTTAAGAAAATTTTTTCTTGCCGAAGATCTGAGGTAAAAAATTTACGAAAATTTTTTGGGCCTAAGATCTGGGTTTGAGCACCTTGAAGGAAATTGTTCTTGCCTAAGATTTGAAGTAAAAAACTTAGAAAAATTGTTTTGGCCTAAGAACTGGGCTCGAGCACCTTGAAGAAAATTGTTCTTGCCTAAGATCTGAGTTTGAGAACTTAGGAAAATAGTTCTTGCCTAAGATCTGGGTTCGAGCACTTTGAAGAAAAAGTTCTTGCCTAAGATGTGGGTTCGAGCAATTTGAAGAAAACTTTTCACATCTAAGATCTTGATTTGAGCACCCTGAAGAAAATGTTCTGGCCTAAGCTCTGGGATCGAGCACCTTGAAGAAAATTGTTCTTGCCTAACATCTTGGTTCAAGCACCTTGAAAGAAATATATCTCTTCTAAGAGATCTGGCCGAGGGAGTTAAATCCTACAAACGCTTCGGATTCGATACTCTTCGTTGCAATTCCATCTTTAAACCTTTTAGATTATGGATTGGGAAGTTAGAATTGCCTCATTTCATTCCCACCAATGGCAACCACAATGACAGCTTTTGAAAAAAGAAGGATCAGAGAGATTCCCTTGGATAGTAAAGTCTATTAGTTTTCCTTCCAAAATATATTCCATATTTCTTCACTCTTTAATGAGTATATTAATTGATTTCAAAAGAATATGGGTCAGCTAAAATTAAAATTAAACATAATTAAAAGTGAAAAAAAAATCTTTTTAGACTTATTGATATTCGGTAAACTGATCAGTGGATCAACACTCAAAAGAAGAATTTCAGACACTCAGATTTTATTCAACTAATTTAGAGCAAAGTTTAATAGTCGTCTTTGGATCCGGTTTTATTATTTAAACGAGTAATTGCATACAAGTTGTACCTATGTTATTTGAAATTCTACCGTCATGAGTCCATGTTCGTAGTATGTGTTTTAGAACGATCTAGTAAAACCAAGTAGGAAAATGGTTCACTAGCTCGTTCGGAGTTTTGGTGAAGGCTTTGACGTATTCGGGTTACAATTTAGAGTAATAAATGCCTAGTGTCTACGGAAAACAACTGCTGCTTATATATTTATTCTGTGTAGATCATTTCCTGAATATATGAAGAAAAAAGGAAAAAGGGATGTAAAATAAAAGAAAAGAAATCATGTACGGTATTGACTAATTATCAAGTAATTCTAGCATTTTGTTACTTAGGGACAGACAATAACGTCTTACCCTTCTTATAAATTTGTCAATGATTTTAAGAGCATAGCATAATGAGGTCATATACAAGAAGAAACTGCAAAGGAAAATATAAAGTGTTTCTTAACTTTAAAATACACCAAAAATAAAACAAGCCAAGACAAGACAGCCAGTTGAAGATACTTGGCTGGTGACGTTAATAACTATAATGGGATGCAACCTAAATTAACTTTTTGAACATAAAAAAGGCTTCAGCTCTCTCTAATAACTCAGCCTAGTATATAATTATGGTTACTTTCTCGCTCAAATAACCAAATTTCCATAGGAGGGACATTCATAATCAGATTATCCTGACAAATAAATGATAAAAAAAACGAATCTCAAAGAACTAAATACATTTCAATTGCTGATTCTATCTGATTTAATTCAGAAATCATGAATTATGATTCCGGTGAGATAGGCGAAAGGCAGATAGACCAAAATGAACTAGAAAACTGCACCGAAAAACAATTAAATTTATATACACCATTTAGATAAGAAGTAAAAAAAAAAATAAGAAATTCGGGTGAATCTGAATTGACAAAAAGTTATATTGATAAACTGGATATATTTTTTTCCTCTAACAGTATATTGCTCCCACACCATCAAAATATTCTTATCTTTTTTATGAATGATAGAATTTTCAGTTATTTTGAAACATATATATAGAACAAAATATATATATCAAATTCACTGGGGATACGAACAGCATGTTTGTTTGAAAAAAAAAAAACATAAAACTTCCATTTAAAATGTATATAAAAAAGAAAGGTTTGTGTGGAGTAGACAGTCACTTGCCTAATTCGGTCTGGATTTTTGAAAGGGTCATACTGTGGGGGTTCCTGTCATTTGGCCTCTGGGAATATAGGTAAATATTTTCCCGTTTTATTTAACGGTGTAATAATATATAGTGTTGCTGATACGGTTCTAAAGGACTTTAAATATTGCATTTTTCGTTCAATACTCTTTTACTGCTTCCTCTGTCGCATAATTGCAACGTGCGCTATAGAACTAGTCCTATGTTTCTATAAAAGCTAAATGGTGATAGATAGTAGGTTGACCAAGGTACCAGTCATCCCTTGATATACTCTCTCTCTCTCTTCAAACATTTTCATCATTTCTTAATCACTAAACAACACTGAGATAACCGAAAAATTCTTCTTCACTCAAGGGGCTAAGTACTGCACTGTAATTGTTCAGTGACTACTTTCCGCTTCGTAAAGATAGAAGAGACTGTGGCTATAGTATGCAGCTTTACTTGGAGGAGGACAATCCAAAATCAAACATTGCTCCCTATTCTTTGGTAGTGCCTTAGCCTCTGTGCCATGGTTTTCCACAATCTTGAGTTAGAATTTTCTTGCTTGAGGTTACACTCAGGTACACTATTCTCCTGTTCTATCTGATTTCTTATTTCATTTCCTCCCGGGCTATTTCAATAATAATAATAATAATAATAATAATAATAATAATAATAATAATAATAATAATAATAATAATAATAATAAAAATAGTAATAATAATAATAATAATAATATATCCTGTTATGAAATAAATGTTGCTCGTCTGGACAGGATGAGGTAAGAAAGAAAGCAGGAAAGAAGGTAAAGCAGAAAGTTAATTGAATGTGCAGGAGGACCCAACGCCAAACAAGAAAGAAAGTAGCAACACTGATTAACGCGTTTTCTATATTGTTATAAAACAAGTCCCTCAGCCATTAATAAATTGAATCATTTGGTTAGTCTACCTACGCAAGAACTTGCAGTCTTCAAAGGGAGCTTATGTCTTACATCAAAGTTTTAAGCATTCCCCGAGCAATCTACTATTCCGCATTCTAGAGTATAATTGGAATAGATGGAATCATTTAATACGACAGAAATTGGTTTAGGGATTTAAACTCCATGAAGGTTGTTTTGGGTTAGAAAATACCTATTTAAATGTGCTCTATATAGATAGGTACTGATATAAATGTTTTATATCTAATTAAAAGAATAAATAATACAAATAAATAGAAATATACGAAGCAATACCAAAGGAGAAATGAACAATTTGACATATATATATATATATATATATATATATATATATATATATATATATATATATATATGTATGTATGTATGTATGTATGTGTGTGTGCGTGTGTGTGTGTGTGTGTGGAGAAGGGAAAACAATTTGCAAGTAAATTAAAAAAAAAATGAATAAACAATGTAGATAACAAAATTTTCCATCATTCGGACCACGTTTAAAGTCATTTCGTAAGTATTAATCTTATATGTAAATGTCCAGTTGAAATTTCAAACAGGAAGAGACAAAATTTTCCATCATTCGGACCACGTTTAAAGTCATTTCGTAAGTATTAATCTTATATGTAAATGTCCAGTTGAAATTTCAAACAGGAAGAGACTAGTTTTCAATTTAACATAATTTTTATCTGAAATATCAAAAAACAAAACAAAAGAAACCAGTATTATGGTTTAATACTGTTTCCATTTTGGCAAAGAAGGTGGTACAATTAAGTTTAATGTTTTTCTCTACTGTCATAGAATTCTCTTACATTTCTTCATTTTTTTTTCCATTGAGACATTTTTATTTTATATTTGCAACCTATATGAGTCTAAGTTATTACATAACAATGGTTTTCCATAATAATTCTATAGGAATAGCATTAAAATTCTTTCATTAAATTTCGGTAAAATATTGAGAATGATCTAACAGACTTTGCATAAGAGATTGAAGATTCATCTTACTCAGATTTTTATCAAACTCTTTTTCAGTATATTTATCTTACTTAAATGGAAAGAAAAATTCTCTCTCTCTCTCTCTCTCTCTCTCTCTCTCTCTCTCTCTCTCTCTCTCTCTCTCTCTCTTTACAAAGAGAGAGTTTCTTTTGTTCGCTGCAACCTTACCAACCTTGTGAGCTAAAGATAGGGGCGTTTGGGGTAGCCTATAGGTCTATCTACTGAGTCATGACCAGCCTTTGCCTAGCCCTCCTTGGTCGTAGCTTGGGTAGAGAGGGGGATTGGGCGCTGATCATATGTATATATGGTTAGTGTCCAGGGTTTTATCTTGCTTGATAGGGCAATGTCACTGTCCCTCGCCTCTGCCATTCATGAGCGGCCTTTCAACCTTTAAAGCTTTAAATATGAGAGCTTGATAAACATCCTCAGTTATATTTTATATCAATGGACGTTCAGAATACATCGTGGATGTTTAAGAACGGCACGAAAAACTTCCATAGTTATATTCAACATCAACAGACGTTCAGAATACATCGTGAATGTTTCAGAACAGTATGAAGAATTTCCTTAGTTATACTCGATATCAATGAATGTTCAGAATATATCGTGGATGTTTAAGAACGGCATGAAGAATTCCCCCCTAGGTTTCAGCACTTCCAAACTTTTCTCATAAAACGAGGAACAAATCATGAAGAAAAAATCTGCTCGATTTTTCAGGTTGATTTAGACACATTGTAACCCAAATGAAATAAGTTTTGGCCTGTCAGAGCACGTAACGAACTGCGCTCTACCTTCTCTTTATAGAATAAAATAAAATAAAATCTTTTTATATACGTTTTCTCCTGGAAAATCTAAACGAAACCCAGTCAAAGTTTTTGTATCCATTTGTAAAAAAAAAATATATATATAAAAAATAAAAACTTCATTTCGAAGCGTATTAGAAAATGTTTTTAGTCCAGGTTTCCACGGTAACTCAAGCCCATAAAAGAGAGCAGCGGGCGGTCTGTAACGCCAGTGAGTTAAAGTTTTTCTGTATTTATTTTCGACAGGTTATTATAAATATACCTTTTTAACTCTCTCTCTCTCTCTCTCTCTCTCTCTCTCTCTCTCTCTCTCTCTCTCTCTCTCTCTCTCTCTCTCTCTCTAATTAACTTATGATTTTTGGTAATGAATCGAGGATTTGTGGTAATGGCTTGATGGTTAATCTGATGGAAAAAGGGAAAGATTTTTGCCTGACTGATTTGGGATAATGGTTTGATGAATAATCATATGGAGAAAGCTAAAAAAAGAAAATTGATAGATTAAATGATTTGGTGCAATGGTTCGATGGTTAGTCTCATGGAGAAAGGTAAAGATGTCTGACTGACTGAATGAGTTGGCATAATGGTTCGATGGTTAATCTTATCTATAAAGGTAAAGCATTTTAATTGACTGAATGATTTAGGGGGATGGTTCGATGGCTAATCTCATGGTGAAAAGAAAAGATTGTTCATATTTTCCTCATTCTTGTCTAGGTTGTCATAGCTAGGCATTCAAAGGACGTTATGAAAAAGGGAGGTTAAAAGGTCACTGCACTTATTCGTTTCACAAATGCAAGGCAGGTGATTCAGTTGCCATCATACCCAGTCCCAACCAGTCGCCACATTTATGATCTGTTAACAATGTCAGGTGGGTCAAGTAAAGTTCTAAAGATTAGCAATGCCCTCCCAAGAGATTCCAAAAGCATCAGAAGATCATTTAATTAGGTCGTTGCGTTATTGAAAATAGGAAAATATTGTGTTGAGGGAAAGATAAAATATATCTGTATGTATGTATCTATCTATCTATAACTATTATCAACCAAACACATCTCCAAAGATTTTCATAGCTGTGAAGTTATACTTAATCTACACAACTTTCACCCTCAGTCGCAAGATGTGAGGTGTTGAAAGAGGGCATCGTGAAATATTTTCCTTTTTGCCGTCTTGAACGCTGTCTTAAATTCCAGTTCCATGGTGTCCTCTAGAATTTACTTAAGAAGTTAAATTGTTTCATTACGCTAACTATCTCGAGCAAGGAGACTTTTTATTAGGCAAGCATATTTGTTTTCTTGTTAGCAGGATCTCGAAAGAAAAAGTTGTTTTTCGCGACTTTGGAGAAATATCTGGATTTCACAAAAATATTTCTTATATTATGAAGATAAAATTATTCAACCTTTTGTGAAATGTGGAGAAGTGAGATTTTTACTGCTTGTGTCGTATGAGATATGTCAAAACTCTCCAATAGGTCATGATATTGTCCATGGCTCGAATTCAATTGCTTCTCATAAAAGGTTTTTTTGGTAGAATATGCGACTGAATTTGAGGAAAAAAATCTGGAAATTGTAATAGAAAATTGCCCTGCTAGTGTAGGAGATTATATAAAAAATATGCAAACGATAATATAAGCATCAAATTTGGCACATTTTATCTTTAAGTCATACTAATCAAATTTGGCCATTGAAAATCCAAAATGTTAGATATTTTTCAATATGGCCGCCAAATTAGACTCCTAACGTTTAGGTTTGGTTAAGATGTATTTTTACCTGCGAGAGTTGCATGATCTACATACGAATTCCAATGTTTTTAAGGATGCTGACGTAGATTTGATGTTTATAGAGCACATTGCTGCAATTTGTCCAAGAATGTACTGTTTATAAAGTAAACAGATACATATGTTCCAAGTATATACTTCTTGTAAAGTACACCGCTACATATTCTTCTCTCTATTTTTCCTCACTACAGATCCATGTTAAACTGCATTGGCTTGCAACCTAAACTAGATGAGAGAAGCCCACAAAAAAATCTCTACCTATGACGAAATTGCATGTAGCTTCAAAATTTCAAGTGAATGAACTTTATGCACTACTAAGACACATTGATGACATCACTGCTGCGAAACTCAGCATGTAGTTCAGTTTCAGCTAAGTGGGATATGTTTAATGAAATTAAACAACCTACTAGTATCCTAAATGCTGCCTAACTGACCACAAATCAGTTAGGCTGTCAAACCTGAATGGAC
This sequence comes from Palaemon carinicauda, assembly GCF_036898095.1. Classification (NCBI taxonomy): domain Eukaryota; kingdom Metazoa; phylum Arthropoda; class Malacostraca; order Decapoda; family Palaemonidae; genus Palaemon; species Palaemon carinicauda. The sequence goes on from NC_090726.1 coordinate 179,157,795, forward strand.
AGGACGTACCAGCGTGCTGGGGCCAAGCTTAGGATAATGGGATTTTAGTTATCCAGATGATTATATAGGACTTGGGACACTGGATAAACGAGCAGACTAGGTGTAGGGAACGGCGCAATAATCTAGTTGTATTTCATACAAAACTGTATTTAATATACACGTACAGGGTGACGAAAGGGTATCCATGGTCTCGGTCTACCAGTTCTGACATCATAGAGGAGTGTGGCATTGAAGTCACCAAGGGGGACCTCTTCCCAATGGAGGGATATGCAGGATGTCCTACATGCTTGGTACTCCGGATATTCTCATTAGGCTTCTCCTAAGGTATCGTATTCTAATCCCTGGTGAATGGTGACAAATTGGTTTCTTAACTTGGTTCCAGAAACAGGATTCATTTTCCCAGGGATGTGTTGAAGGATGCAATTGTATTCAGCCCATGCGGAGAGATGTCAGCATTGACGGCCAGAAAAGGCATCAGACTGTCGAGTAAAGGCACGCACCAGAGGCATGTGGTCCGTGCAAATGACAAAGGGCGTACCTTCAAAAAAGTAGCAAAAGTGACGAACAGCCAAGTGCGCCATCTGTAATTCGCAGTCGAAGGGAGGGTAGACACATTACAAATTGGACGGTGGGGAAGTTTTGAATAGCTGCAACCTTCTCAGGGAAGTGTGGACTCCTTCAGGAGTGATGCTGTACCCTAAGAACTATACATTGTTGGTACCTAAGATACACATGTCCTACTCAACAACAAGTCCTTTCTGTTGTAGATGGTCGAGTACGATGCAAAGGTAACGGAGCTGTTATTCTTTGGAGGAAGAGAAGACAAGTAAGTCTTCAACGTAACATACACAGAACGGAAAGCCCCCTAAGATACCATCTATAAGGGGTTGAAAATGGGCTCCAGTATTACAAAGACCAAAATAGAAGTAATTGAAGGTGTATACACTGAAGGGGTTGGTGAAAGCGGTCTTAGGAAAGACCTCTGGATTAATGGGCACCTAATAATAACCTTTCAGGAGGTCGAGCATGGAGAAAACCTTTGCTTTGTGCAAGTAGGAGGTCACGTTGGCAACGTTTGGAAGGAAGTAGTGATCTGAATCTGTCCGTATGTTCCCTACATGGACACAGGGAGCCATCTTCCTACAGGTCAATATGTGGGGTTGACGACCATGTGTTAAAAGAGACTTTTGGCTGCCAAAACATCCGGTACCAG
>NC_090726.1:179166507-179186507 GCF_036898095.1 Palaemon carinicauda
ATATCATATATATATATATAAATATATATATATATATATATATATATATATATATATATGTGTGTGTGTGTGTGTGTGTGTGTGTGTGTGTGTGTGTGTGTGTGTGCATATATAGACCAAACAACTAATAATGAAGATATTGGAATTGTGGGTAAAACCCAAGAGAGATAAAATAGAATTAGCAGAACTCTACAAAACAATAGACAAACTAAAAACCCAAGACAATTAGACCAAAACTGAGGAAACAATAAAGAAAGGAGGAAGCATCAAATTGATGAAAGGAAGACTTGGAACAGGACACCAACAGATGTTTGCTTCAAAGGATGAAAATGGAAAAATTATCAACAATAGAGATGTAGTGATAAATATTGCAGAGGGTTTCTATACAATTCCATACAATATTGATATAAGCAATAACTTTGACAATAACAATAATGAAACACCTGAGCCGATACCAAACGTAACAGTAGGGGATATAAAGAAACCATTAAAAGACGTGAACAATGGCCAAGCAGCAATAGTAGATGGACTAACAATTTATTTAGTAGTAGATGGGGGAAATTTCATAGTATTGAAACTCACTAAAATTTACGCAAAATGTCTGCAAGAATGATTTATGCCTATAGTTTGGAAAATTTTTATTATAACATGAATTCACAAAAAGGGAGACACAAGAACCTGAAAAAATTACCGCCCAGTAATATCACTCTCAGTAATATATATGATATTCACAAATATCATATTATGCCCAAAAGAAAGAGAGACTTCAATCATCAAAGATAACAGGCAGGCTTTAGAAGTGGGTATCACAGCAACAGACCATTAACACGTAACTAAACAGCTAATGGAAAAATCAACAAAGTATGACATACCCTTATGAATGGCATTTACAGATTATAAAAAAGCTTTTGATTTTGTCAAAACACCAGCTGTATTAAAAGCTCTACAAAGACAAAGAATAGATGAATCTTATGTTAGAGCAGTTGAAGATATACAGGAAGTACACCAATCCTAAAGATGATGAGAAAATTCCAATTGAGCGAGTAGTTAGACAGGGAGAGCCCATCTCTCCTAAATTATTCATAGCATTCCTAGAGGTAGCTTTTAAGAATTTAGATCGGAAAAAATTTAGGAATCAATAATAATGGGGAATACCTCAACAACTTAATATTTGCAGATGACATAGTTGTGTTTAGGGAATCATGGAAGGAATTGTAACAGAGGATAAAATAATTGAATAGACAAAGCAGTACTCTAGGACTGAAAATGAATATGAGTAAATCTAAGACAATACTCAATGAAAATGTAGAGACAATAAATAAGAGTTATGGACGAACATTTAGAGGTTGTTAATGAATATAGTGTACATACTCATGAGAGTAAATAAGTGTTTCCCCAAGACACAAGACCGAAATTAAAAGAAGGATATGCTTTTGGAAAACAAAACGAAATTATAAAATGTAAACTGCCTCTTCCTCTAAAACAAAAAGTATTTAATAAAATGGTCCTACCAGTTTTATCTTATGCATCAGAATCTTTGAGCCTTACTAAAGGCTTAGAACATAATCTAGTTATATCTCAAAGAGCTATGGAAAGAATAATGATGAAAATATCACTAAGAGACAGAAAAAGAGCAATATGGATTCGAAAGCAAACTAAAGTAGAGGATATTCTAACAAGTAAGAAAAAGAAATTGATGTCAGCAGGACATATAATGAGGATAACAGATTATAGATGGACATTAATAATAACGGTAAGGGGTCCAAGAAACTGGAAAAGAAGCAGGGTAATGAAAAGAAGACGATGGATTGACTAACTAAGAAATGTTGGAGGGGTGCACTAGCAGAGAAAGACCATAAACACGCGCAAGTGGAAGGATATGTCTTAGGTCTTTATGCGGCACTGGACTATTAACAGCTGATGATGATGATGAGGATGATGATGTACACTGTTGAAAAAAACTGTAATTTTAATCGGTAATTCTCGGTTAAAATATATTGTTCTCGGCCGTAATTCAGTAAACTACTGGCGACGACCGTAATTTTACCCTATTTTGTTATATTTTACGAGTTGGTGACCGTAATATCGTTCTTTTACATAAAAATCTCCGTATTTAAAACGGCAAATGTCTGGCAACATTTTGACAGGATTTTCACCGTTTTTACGGCAAATTTTCAACATTATACATGTATAAATATATATATATATATATATATATATATATATATATATATATATATATGTATATATATATATATATATATATATATATATATATATATATATATATATATATATATATATATATATGTGTGTGTGTGTGTGTGTATGTTTGTGTGTGTGTGTGTATGAATATGTATGGTGATAGATAGCTAGACATTTAGATAAATATATAGTTAGATAGATAGATAAGAGCATATGTAGCTCAATAATAACTAAAAGTTAATATGTGCCAGCCAGTGATTCATGGAACACAATTATATTTCGGGTAAACATTCCAGCCGCCGCCGCTCAAAAAATCCTATTTCCCATCTTGAAATCGGAGTATTTCTGGAAGCTCATTTGGGATTCTGAGTAGGTAAACAAACTGCTTCTTCTGAATCTTGACCATTTTTAGTCGGTTTTCATTTTCTCATTTACGTCGAAATCTCCGTATTTAAAACGGTAAATGTCTGGCAACATTTCGCCAGGATTTTTACCGTTTTCACGGCATATTTTCAACATTATATATATATATATATATATATATATATATATATATATATATATATATATATATATATATATATATTTATATATATATATAAATCATATATATATATATATATATATATATATATATATATATATATATATACACACATATATATATATATATACATATATATATATATATATATATATATATATATATATATATATATATATATATATATATATATATATATATATATATATATATATATATGTGTGTGTGTGTGTGTGTGTGTGTATGAATATGTGTGGTGATGAATAGATAGACATTTAGATAAATATATAGTTAGTTAGATAGATAAGAACATATGTAGCATAATAATAACTAAAAGTTAATATGTGCCAGCCAGTGATTCATGGAACACAATTATATTTCGGGTAAACATTCCAGCCGCCGCCGCTCAAAAAATCCTATTTCCCATCTTGAAATCGGAGTATTTCTGGAAGCTCATTTGGGATTCTGGGTAGGTAAACAAACTGCTTCTTCTGAATCTTGACCATTTTTAGTCGGTTTTCATTTTCTCATTACATTATTTTTCAGTTTAGTTTGAACGGAGTCCGTGTATAATGACTGTCACGGATTGCTTTACAATTGTTTTATATTATAGACTAGTGCACGTGTCCCGTTGAATAGAATACCTAAATATTGAGATAGATAGGCAAAGACACACACAAACATAGATGCAACCCTTCCCTCCCCACCGACTTCCCTAACTACTACACGGCAGTTTGGGCATCTTGTGGGAGTCTGGTTTCGCAGTGTGCCTCTTGAGGAACCATCACTCCCCAGGGTATGACTACTTGATCTCCTTCTTACCAGAGGGATGGGGAGAGACCAAGTAGTTATATGTCGGCCAATGCCGCTTACTGTAACACGAAAGGAATATATATATATATATATATATATATATATATATATATATATATATATATATATATATATATATCATCTCCTCCTACGACTATTGACGCAAAGGGCCTCGGTTAGATTTCACCAGTCGTCTTTATCTTAAACCTTTAAATCAATTCTTCTCCATCCATCATCTCCTACTTCACACTCCATGGTCCTCATCCATTTAGGTCTAGGTCTTCTAACTCTTCTAGTGCCTTGTGGAGCCCAGTTAAAAGTTTGGTGAACTAATCTCTCTTGGGGAGTACGAAGAGCATCAACTAAACCATCTCCATCTACCCCTCACCATGATCTCATCAACATGTGGCACTCCAGTAATCTCTCTTACAGTTTTATTTACAATCCTATCCTGGCATTTAACTCCCAATATTCTTCTGAGGGATTTTTTCTCAAATCTACTAAATATGGTAAATATTTTTTCATTGTCATACCAGGATTCATGTTCATACACTAACACCGCTCTCACTATACTGATATATAGCCTGATTTTCAATGTAATTTCAGGCCATTTGATTTCCAAACTTTACTTAACCTAGCTGTTTTCTGATTTGCTTTTTGGAATCTTTCATTAAACTCAAATTTTAAAGATCCTGTATTAGAGATCATAGTTCTGAAATATTTAAATGATTCTACCTCACATATCCGTTTTCCTTCATGATCTCTGTCTTTCTTCTGTTTATCTTGAGCTTAACCTCATGGGATATTTCATGCATTCTGGTAAGCAAGCTTTGCAAGTCCTGTGGTGTTTTGCTAGTAAGGACAGCGTTATCAGCATACTCTTAGGTCAACTAATATTCAGTTACCAATCCTGTCTAATCCTTCTACACCATTCTCGACTGTTCTATGTATTACTCCACTTTTCACTGGGAGTTCCTTTGATAGGAGTCCACTCAAATCAACTTCACGCATGCTAAGCTCGTGAACAGACTGACTCAAATTTACATATTTAAGGGGAACTCCGTAATAACGTAGGGCTCTCCATAAAATTGGCCAGTGCAAACTATCAGAGGCTTTTTCATAGTCCGAAAATGCTATCAAGGGGGGATTTCTATATTGTACTCATTACTGTACCACATGTGTTGAAATGAAAATCTGGTTACTACAACTTCTGCCTTTTCTAAATCCTGCTCGTTCATTTCTCAGCTTTTCATCAATTTTCATCTCTAGTCTCTTTAGATTGAGGATACAATATAGTTTCATAACAACTGACGTAAGTATGTTGCCCTTGTAAATATTGTAATTAGTCAGATATTTTTTTGGGCTGTTTTCGACAGCATTCTTAGCTTCCATTCATAAGGTTTTGCGTCTTCACGCCACTTGCTACAAAATAATCTTATAAGTATTCTGGGAGTCATCATTTTCAGGCAATATTATCTCGACATTTATTCCATCGTATCCAGGGGCTTTTCCTCTTTTTAGTTTTATAATGATAGGTTCGACTTCAAATACACTGAATTCTTTCATGGGCTCTTCAAGGTCTTCCTTAGCTTCAGGTATATCAATCAAACTATTCCCTTCATATTTCTTATTCAAGGCCTCACTGAGTTGTTCAATGTAACGTTGCCTTTCTTCATCTTCTGTTATTAAAACAGATCCATCTCTCTTTTTGATATGTATATGCTTCTTCTTTGCCCCAGTAGAAATCTAATTGATAATTATGTGAGCAATTCTTACATCATAGCCACTCCCTGAATTCATAGCTTTGTCAGCATAATATGCTTTCCTGTCTAACTTTTCTCTCCAGTCATTCTTGACTTTTCTTTTGACTTCATTTTCAATACTTGAATACTTAGCATGCTCTACCTTGTAATTTTCAATACTTTCTCGAAAACTTTCATCAATCAAGTTCTGTCTTTGTCTCCCTATTTATAGTAGCCCGAGTATCAGTTGATATCCATGGCTTTCTCCATGTAATTGCATATCCTAGAACTTCACTACCAACTGACTGATACATATTCTTAATATCACACTATTCTTCATTATTTGTCTGCTCTTCGTCTCTTTAAAGTGTCTAAGACTGCAAAACGATTCCTACATTCAATTACAAAGGTTACTCTATGCTCATCTCCTCTCATCTTATGGAGACCTAGTTATATGAAACCTAGGTACTCTATTTACATTTTTGTTGGGTGCTTTCAATATTAATTTCCGTGTGGCAAGGAGGAGCTAGTGATTACTACCGATATCTTCACCTCTATAGCTTCTTACATTTCTCAGAGTCCCTTTTCTCTCTTTATTGATGGCTATGTCATCTAATTGTTTGTTGTAATTTTCACAGAGTGAAGTCCATGTATATTTGGGCATATATATATATATATATATATATATATATATATATATATATATATATATATATATATATATATATATATATATATATATGTGTGTGTGTGTATATATGTATATATACATACATATATATATATATATATATATATATATATATATATATACATATATATATATATATATATATATATATATATATATATATATATATGTGTGTGTGTGTGTGTGTGTATATATATATGCATATATATACATACATACATATATATATATATATATGTATAAATATATATATATATATATATATATATATATATATATATATATATATATATATATTTATATATATATATATATATATGTATGTATATATACATACATATATATATATATATATATATATATATATATATATATATATATATATACATATGTATATATATATATATATATATATATATATATATATATATATATATATATATATAAGTATACATGAATGAATATATATATATATATATATATATATATATATATATATATATATATATATATATATATATATATATATATATATGTATATATATACATATATATATATCTATATATATATACATATTTATATATATATATATTTTTTTATTTATATATATAATATATATATATATATATATATATATATATATATATATATATATATATATATATATATATATATATAACCAGATATATTGATATTTATTATAAATGTAGTCAAAGAAAAATATATATCGTAACATTGTTTGTATGATAAAGTAAGCTGTACATTACAACATGAAAACAGTTGTATGACGTTCAGTTTTCCAGACCGTAATCCGAAACATTAGCCTTATTACACCAATCCACATCATTTTGAATATTTTATGACAGAGTGTAATCAACTGTCATTGTTATATGTAAAGTGATAATTCTAACATTTTACATATTTAAATAAGGTTGAAAATAATATATCGTTGCGGGTAATTTATGATGATTTAATATGGGAAATTTATTCGTATTATTTTCCTGAAATACCTCGATATCATTTATTGTATTTCTTTTCACACCGTCGAAGAACATGGAATATATATAGAGGTTTAAGGATAATATAGTTCACGTAATTTATTTAAGGAGGATCGTCCTACATATTTGGAAACCTCGTCTGAAGATATAATCACTCTCATTGCTAATATTCTTAACTTGGAAATTCATATTTTATGGGATTATTTACGACTCCTTGAAGCCTCGGATGTGGATAAATTATGTTAGGAAAAGGAACTTTAATCTATATTTATCTGAAGACGACCGCAGCATACATCGTTTTTTTTTTTTTTTTTTTTTTTCATAAAAAATAATCTTGAAATCTAATTACCTCAAAACTCATAAATTTCTACATTTAAAGCGCAAAAGGATTTCGATACTGAAAACTTAAAACGTTTTTCATACCGATTTTGTTGTCTCATATATAAAGTGGGCTTTTAAAATAGGTGTGTTTAGAATTTCATAAAGAATGTATGAGTATTTAGAAATATCTTTATATTTAAAACTATGGCATTAACTATAATAGAAATTGGATTTTGAGTTGTCACAGCTTAGAAATTCAAAATTTTATTGTAGACACTATTGTAAAAGGTTTATTCATTTCAGAAATAGTAAACCTGAATAGAATTACTTAAAACGTGTTACTGAGGCCTCTAAAAGATGGATAAAGAAGAAACTTTTTATTCAAAATTCCATATGTAGCAATACGTACTGTGTTAATTCTCGAGAGAGTTTTATCATGCTTTGAGCATGCCGGCATCATTACCAAGACACGTTATCGGTATTTTGAAGGTATAATTTTGAACGTGGTATCCAAAGAACACGAATAAGCACCGTGTAATTGTTTTATGATAACTATAGTTTCTGAACTGTTTTCATAAATGAGAAATTTTTTTTTTTATTGGTTTAATGGCCGCTCATGATTAACAGACAGGTTATATTAGAACACCTATTTCTAATATAATGTTAGTATATTAATTTTCCCCTCTTTGAAACGGGATACCTTAACATGGTGAATGACTGTGTGTATCACCGTGGTCAGCAAAGTTGTAAGCGATCAAACAAAAGTCTCCCACCATCACTGATCCGCAATGCCAGCGTGTAATGAAAGCTGGTTAAACGCCAGACATGAATAAGGACATGTCTAAGGCATTTCTCCTGCAGTGGCCTTGTCGTTATGTTACTTCCAATAGATAGAACATTTAGCAATTTGTTATCAACTTACCAAAAAGGCCTATCTCTTAAAATCTTATTTCCTTTATATCGATTAATTTTGTGGTTATAATTCGTTTTAATAAGATCATTATTCCATTAAAAAATATAAGGGCACTGGTACTTTATTACCTACCATTTACTGATGCTCCTCAACAATGGTTTTTAATTAGAGTGTTATTGTTCCTGAGCAACAAAAATTAAACCCTTTCCTCCTTAAGTAAATACTTTCTTCCAGCTCTATTAAAAAATAACGTTTAAATTGAACATCAAATTACTCTGTTAATCTTATATACAAAAATGGGGATCCTTTAGAACTTTTCTTTTCTAATATTTGGTGCCATTGTTGTCTTTTATTTCATTCTCTGATTGATCAAACATCAAACTCTACTCTTTCCAATACGTAAATTCCTAAAGGCAGAAGAGAGAGAGAGAGAGAGAGAGAGAGAGAGAGAGAGAGAGAGAGAGAGAGAGAGAGAGAGAGAGAGAGAGAGAGAGAGATCTTATTACAACGGTAGAATCGGTTATGACAGATACATTTATGGAATCTATTGACTTTATGGAGCAGGGTGCCATGTTATTGGAAAATTTCTCGTGGTGGAAGACCTTTCAAGGGACTCATTCTCTCCCGAGTTCATGTACCAATGTCCCGGTTTATCTTCGAAAAATGGATTTTTTTATATACCAGGATGAGGACATTTGCAATCTTGTTTTATCTCTCTCTCTCTCTCTCTCTCTCTCTCTCTCTCTCTCTCTCTCTCTCTCTCTCTCTCTCTCTCTTTTGGAAAATAATAATAATAATAATAATAATAATAATAATAATAATAATAATAATAATAATAATATAATGGTAATAATGTTGATAATATTAATAATAAAAGATAGATAAAATAAAATTTAGAAAAAATGTAAATATGATATGCTAAATATTTATATAAGATTTCTTTAAACCAAAATCTAAATAGAATATCAATATCTACAGGTATACAGTCGATTAAGTAATTAACTTTATAATCTTTCATTACAGGACTTAATCAATATTGCAGTTAGTTATGTAGTAAATGATTTCCCTCATCCTAAATTCGGCTGGCGTTAAGTCACGTACCGTCTCTGATACTTCCGTTGGGTATCTGATAATATATAATCTCCTATGGTTAATATCTGGTTACTATTTCATGATAAATAGTAACCACATCCGTCCATTATTGATTATATTACTTTGTATGTATCACTCAAAATATCCAGTTTTATCATAAACTCTCCTAGTTAGTTTACTGTAGCAACACCTACAAAAACAACAGCAATAGTAAGAACAATTATAATCTAATACAGATCACAATGATACAAACCAAAATTATCATGAAGACCTATTTTATCATCTGCCACATTTATGATGCAAGAAACGTTTTCTTAATTTCGTATAATGTTTCTCTCATTATTAGAACTTCTTTCACTCAATATTCCCAAATACCTCAACATTCAATATGGAGAAGGACATGTCATTCTTCGTCCATCTTTCTTTACGGCTAAATAACTGTAAAAAGAGATACTCCAGAATGGAAGTTCTCGATCATTTCAGTCTGTTAGTTTAGAAAAAAAAAATCCAGCCGCAGTAGTATCTGTCCAACCTTTCAAGGATACCCCTGTTTTCATTTCCATATGGAGTATACACTTAATTCTTTATGGAGATATCCTGGTATATATTCTAGAAATCAAGCTTACTAGTTTTTTTTCCTGCTGAATTGTCATTGACAACTGTTGGGGAAGGGGTGTCGGAAGCTGTATTGCTAATCTCGTTCCATAATGTGCAAGATTGGACTCGCCATCATGGACAAGTTCTGAATCAGCAAGATGTACATCCACCCACCCTCTGGAAGAGAGTCTGCCATAGCTGGTAATCTCATTATTGAGGTATGGAGTCAATTTATCTGTGATTGGCCCGGCTTCACATTAGGCCAGGTGAGAGACCAGGCAAACTGTCTCCTCACTCCTTACTCAAGATCAAATTAAGCTGTTGCTGGAAAGTACACGCATCATATCGTGTGCTGGATTACAGGAAGAACTTTTTAGTGTAGTGCTAAGGCTGAGCTTCTCTTTTATGATCCGCAATTCCTTGAGATTTTCATACTATATAGACTGTCCGTGTTTCTTTTGAATATGTTCGTGTTCCAAATAATACTTGCTCAAGTTATATCTTTTTCATGGGCCCGTTGAGCATGTGCATCAATCCCTCCCTCCTGGTAGGATAACCATTTAGAGATATGCATCGTGGTCATACATGTATATCCGTCGCCACATCGTCGGAAAGGGCATGTATGTTTTTAGATGCCATTAGTTCTCTTCAGCGTGTCTCTCATGGATGGGGCCTAGTTTTCCTTTTTTAATAAAGTTCCATATCTTCACTGCCAGGAAATAGATGTAAAAAAAGATGCCGCTTTTGGAATCCATGGTCGAGAAGTTCCTGTCGATGAACTTCTTAAGAGTTCTTTTATTGTCCATGGACTGGTGATCCATCTATAGCTTGTAATAAAAACCTATTTTCTGCTTTTTCTCCACTTGAGCATCTTACCACTGGTTTCATGTTTTTCCGACTGTCTTGTTTACCTGTTTCCCGAAATATCCATTGTGTGTCAGCACTACTAATACTCGGTCTAGTTTACCATTGGCTGCTGTCCACTTAGAACAGTGTAAAATGGCCTGTCTAGCAAACGCCCTTATGGTGGTGGTCCCATATCAGGTTGAGCGCTTGCTGTTCCTGCTAAGGTAAATGCCAAGGTTCATACATCTGTTGTGGACATTAGTATACAATTCATCGTCATGTATTTAATTCTTAAGATCAAGGAAGAGAATGTTTTTCAGTGCTCTGCTCAATCAAGGGGGCTACATTCTTTGAACATCTGACGCAACACTGCACAATATCCTGCTCAGTGATTTTTCACACATGCATCATCTAAAATGGACTTTGGTCTTTTGTCAAAGTATACCATCATTCAACTGCATGACCCGTTATATCAGTGATACATTTCCCTTTTAAATATTTTGCAACAACCCCTCAATCCACATACCCTTCACTTTATCTAAGTCCCTTCTATCTGTTGTTTGTCTTAGTTTCTCAATCAAAGTTATATTTTACCCTTTCCTTTAGAAACTATATGACCTAATCTGTTCTCACCCCCTTTATCTTCATGCAATAGAAACCTTTTGTTATCCAAAATAGCTCAAAAGCCCTTCAGTTAACATACGATATAATTAACGTATCATATAATCTCATTTAGGATCTGGTCATCCTCTGTTTTTTCTTTTATTATTATTATTATTATTATTATTATTATTATTATTATTATTATTATTATTATTATTATTATTATTATTATTCAGCCTCTTGATTGTCTTACTTACATTCTGAACAGTAACTTTCAACATCCTTCTTAGCTTATTACTGATATTTCACTTTCATCAAATCAAAATACTCACTCAATTGACCAAAATTTGTATTCACTTTAAATAGCATCAATAAATGTGTATCTTTTGTCTTGAGATCCAATGCAATTTACTATCATTTTCTGAATTTAAATCCACGAAGAATAACGTTTTGTGTCTCGACATGATATACAGTTTCAAAATATCCTCTTTTTTCTGCTAAACCTTTCATATTCCAATCCACCACCTGTTATTTTTGTTCACATTCCCAACCTTTCATATAAAAAAAAGGCTCGCAGATATCCATTCATTGTGCAATTTCATAAAATCTAAATTTTAAAAACCTGTAACAAAGTACTCATAGGAACAATTCTTTTAGAAAATTATTGCATTACCATACATTCTGCGTGAACCAAATTTCATAAACTTGACAGAAACTGATATAAAGAAGAAACAACTGATATAAAATGGGGAGTACATGAAAATACTAGGTGCCACTGACAATACAACTGCTCTTACATGAATGAGTGAAATATACAGTAGGCCTATTCTATGAAAGCTCAGGCAAAAGGTAAATATATTGAAAGGATAATCCTGGACATACAAGAAAAAGAATGGATAAGGTGGAATCAAGCAACAATGTATTTACAAGAGTTAAAACTTGATATAAATTAAATGAAAAACATGAAAAAGGCTGAAATAAAATCCCGAAATAAAAACTGGATACTGAACAATGAAAGAAGCCTTTGAAAGCGAATTGAGTGGAGAAGTATAAAAGCTATGGAAGTAAGAAAAAGAAAAGAACATATATATATGAAAATACTTTTACATCTGTGTTAAATTTCAAAGCAAGGAATATAAAGCGAAAGAAAGGAAATTATAATAAAGCTCCTGCAACCATATGAGGAAGACATAAAGAAAATATTAGAAACATTTTTACTCAGTGAAGGCTATATTGAAAATAAAGAAAAAAACTTGTTTTATATATATCACATGAGGAAAAAAGTACAATACAAAATAAAAGAGAGAAAAAAAATCACACAAACATTAGAGGCTCCGTTGCAAAGGCTATGCCTCGCCTTTTGAACCTCAACTTGAACTTCCCTCGAGTCTATGGCCTATTTCACCGGTATGATAATTCAAGAACATACTGTCTCCCTAATTGCTCAACTTCAGATGTCCTCGCTCCACCTTACCTCATCTTCTTCCTTGGTTCCCAGCACTCTATTCACAACACCAAGTGTAATAAGCTTATTCATGCTTCTACGCTTCTCATAAGCATAATCTTGTTTTCAAGCTCCTCACACGCCTCTCTGTCACCATTCCCATTGTACAAAGAAAATGGTATTCCTCCTCTTCATCCTCTAAGGACGGTTCCTTAAGGCACTCATACACCCGAAGGCCCCTTTGGTACAAAACCAAGACCACAAGAGGCATCCTGCTCATAATTCATTTTTTCTTAGAATATAGTTCCATTTTCTGTCTTGAATGCAAGTGACCACTTACTCATATGTCATCATATTCAGATAGAAATCTTATTGCACGTGGACATTTCTCATTAGGTAGCATATATATTGTTTCCATTTGCCACTAGAAGAACTAATCTGTTAATTTACTTATTAGAAGCTCATAAATTCCCCTTTCATGCACACGTTATATAGTACAGTATATATTTATATATGCACACAGGCATACATACACACACAAACACGCATACACACACACGCACATATATATATATATATATATATATATATATATATATATATATATATATATATATATATATATATATATATATATATATATATATATATATGTATGTACGTATGTATATATATATATATATATATATATATATATATATATATATATATATATATATATATATATATATATATATATATATATAACGGATTTTGAGCGAAGCGAAAAATCTATTTTTGGGTGAGATGGCCATGTCGTCCTGATGGAAGTTCCTATAGGGTAGCTTCCTAGGGTATATTACAACTACGGCGATATTCCCAGAGAATTTACCTTAAGGTACCAGAATTCTAACTCCTTGAGCGAGTATCCCTCGTGAAAGGGATATCGCGACATATCAGAGGACGTATTCTAGACACGCCACATGGCAATCTACATCCTGGACAGAGATTTCGTCTCGTAGGAGGTGATTGGCGAGATACGAATTCGGGAAAGAAAAAGGGGAGCCGCTCCCAAGGCTTCCCTATCCTCCGATTCGTATGCGTGCCTGGCGCCAATCCTGGCGCCATCTGTATTCCTTGTAGCGTACACGAGGTGCTACAGATACTGTATGTAGGGAGGGGTCCTACAGCCCTTTCTTAGAAATGCAAGGGCGGGTCCATCAGGACGACATGGCCATCTCACCCAAAAATAGATTTTTCGCTTCGCTCAAAATTCGTTTTTTGGGCTCAAGCCATGTCGTCCTGATGGAAGTGTACCAGAGCATTACTGTATATGTGGATTCTCAGAACGTGCCGTACTCCCCGGAGGTAATTTTTTCCCGGTCGACTAGACCTAGAGACCTAAGATGTTACCGTTATACATCTTTTCAACTAACTATAAACTATGTTAGAGCTTCCTGCCCCCTACAGGGAAGAGTCCTACTAGACTCTGGAAAAGTCTCAAAGAGTACATATACCTATGTATGAATACCAGGCAAGCTAATATAGTGGTCTCACCCTATATTAAGTAAAGCATAGTTTGTATAGAACCACTGCGTCAATATATATTGACCAGTAATCCGCACAATACTTGTATTGGACAAAGGTTTATATCCGCATAGGAAGAAACTAATAAAACCGCCCTCGTCCCTTTATGGGACGGAGTCCTCCCATTAGGGGACTTACATAAACCAATGCAACATAGCTTGCATAACAGAACAATTCTATCAGAATTATCCCAGATAAGATACATAGAATTAAATGCTCAATTATACCAATAAATTGACACAGGTGAAAGAGACGCAAGGTTCTCAAGAACAAGTTTATTAACAGACAATAAACAGACAGGTTAACAACATATATATATATATATATATATATATATATATATATATATATATATATATATATATATATATATATATATATATATATATATATAAAAGAGGATAACCCAAAACTTTAAGCATAAGTATGATAGTAAACAGAACTTGTATATCTGAAAGAAAAACCATTAAACGCCACTTAATAAGATACCGGGGTATCAAGTCATAAAAGTCTGTATTACGAATCAATCACATTAGCGTTAGAAACGCTCGGCACACATGTCTGTACTTATGCTAGTTTCACCTTTGAAAGAAGGAACAGTCTATGTAGGCACTTGGTGCCCTCCTTTAGTTTGTAGTACAGTATGTATCTACACACTCACCCTGGACTTAATCGTCCCAATTAAGACCACTGTTCCTCGCAGAGTTAAACAGTAGGGTTAACTACACGACCCACTGCTACCACAGATCTCTTAAGTTCCTCTACTTGCTTGGCATAGTGGCGAAAGAACACCCTAGAAGACTTCCAGCCCGTGTATGAACGGAGATGTTCAAAATCCATACAATTAAAGAAATTTAGGGATGAGGCAACTTTCCTCGGATCGTGACCTGCGGATGTACTGTCAGGATCCGCTCTGCGAATAAAATATGTGATTTTCGCTCTGAGTTGATTCAGAGATAAATTTGAGCCTGATGTTTCTCCCCTGAATAGTTGACCACCCTTGAAGTCTGAAGTTCTACGAAGATAGACCTTTAGGCATTCTACTGGACATAGAGATGCATCTTCTTTCAGAGGGCAGATTCTCCAGGGACCCCACCTGTTGGTGGGTAACTCATTCTTGGCGAGAAACGTAGGATCCGGAAACAGGTTCAGATCCCCCCCATCCAGGAACTGAACATGACCTGCCTCTCTCGAGAGGGCTACGATCTCACTAACCCTGGCCCCGGACGCGAGTACAAATAGGAAAATAACTTTTTGCGTCAAATCCTTTAACACACATTCTTCATTGCTCAACAGGGAGGCGAAATGAAGAACTTTGTCTAAAGACCATGAGATGGGCTTTGGAGGTGCTGAAGGTCTGAGCCTAGCGCAGGCTTTCGGAACTTTATTAAAGATCTCGTTACCTAGGTCGATCTGGAAGGCAAATAAAATGGGTCTCATCAAAGCAGATTTACACACTGAAATCGTGTTAGCTGCCAACCCTTGGCCATGGAGGTGGATGAAGAAAGATAAGCAGAAGTCTGTTGAGATCTCCTGCGGATTCTTTGCCTTTACAAAGGCCACCCATTTTCTCCAAGATGACTCATATTGCCTTCTAGTCGATTTGCACTTATATTCTTCTAGGAAGTCTATGCTGGCTTTCGAAATCCCGAAACGCTTTCTCACCGCAAGGGCGAGAAAATCATGAGCTGCAGGGTCCGGGTTTTCTGTAATGAAGCGCAGACAGTCGACTTCTGGACTCGCTGGGTCAGAACTGGATGTGGTAGCGGCACAAACTTCATCTGTAGTTCCAACGCCAAGGGGAACCACATACTGTTCGGCCACTTGTGGGCCACTATTGCCGCTACCCCCTTGAAGGATCTCAGTTTGTTGAGGACCCTCAACAGAAGGTTGTGAGGAGGGAACAGATAAATCCTGGACCATCTGTTCCAGTCGAGGGACATCGCGTCCACTGCTTCCGCTAAGGGGTCCTCGTACGGGGACACGTACAGGGGCAACTTCTTGTTGTCTTTCGTCGCAAAGAGGTCTATCTGCAGTTCTGGGACTTGATTCAGAATGAAGGAGAATGATCCTGCATCTAAGGACCATTCCGACTCTATCGGTGTGAACCTGGATAGAGCGTCCGCTGTCACATTGCGGACTCCTTGAAGGTGAACTGCCGACAGGTACCACTTCTTCTTTTTCGCCAATCGGAAAATGGCTAACATCACTTGGTTGAGAGGTGGTGACCTCGACCCTTGTCGATTCAAGCATCTCACAACCACCTCGCTGTCCATCACCAATCTTATGTGGATCGAGTGACGCGGGGAGACTTTCTTTAAGGTAAGGAGCACTGCCATAGCTTCTAGAAAGTTTTTATGAAAGGTCCTGAATAGCTTGGACCAAGTCCCCTGGACTTTTTTCCGATGAGAGTGACCTCCCCATCCCTCCTTTGAGGCGTGTGAGTGAATCGTCATCGACGGGGGAGGTGGCTGAAGAAGAACCGACTTCTTTAGATGTCTGGCTTGGGACCAAGGCCTGAGAAGAGTACGTAGCCGAGGCGGCACTGGTCTTCTCAGATCTCTTCGCGCGTTTGATGCATACCTTCTCCAAACTCCGGTTGCATCCTTTAGCTGTGCTCTTAGCACTGGGTCTGTCACTGAAGCAAACTGGAGAGAGCCTAGTACCCTCTCCTGTTCGCGTCTTGATATCCTTTCGGAATCTAGAAGTCTCTTGACAGAGCCCGCTATCTCCTTCCTTTTCTTCGTCGGGATGGAGAAACTGTGTGACAAAAGGTCCCAGTGGATTCCCAGCCACTGGAACCTTTGGGATGGAGAAAGTCGAGACTTTTTTCTGTTGATCTTGAAGCCTAGGTACTCTAGGAACTGGATCACCTGACTGGAACCTTGCAAGCATTCGGTCTCGGATGCTGCCCACACCAGCCAGTCGTCCAGGTAGGCTACTACCTGAATTCCCTTTAGGCGTAATTGTTTGAGAGCTGCGCTCGCAAGCTTCGTGAAAATCCTTGGAGCTATGTTTAGCCCGAATGGCATGGCTCTGAAGGCGTATAGTCTCCGTTGTAGCCTGAACCCTATGTAGGGGGAGAGTCGACGGCTGATTGGAATGTGCCAATAGGCGTCTGACAAGTCTATAAAGACTGAGTATGCCCTCTTGGGCAGTAAGGTCCTTATGTGTTGCAGTGTTAGCATCTTGAATTTGCAATTCACTATGAACTTGTTGAGTGGCGACAAGTCCAGAATGACTCTGAGCTTTTCCGAGTCTTTCTTGGAACACAAAACAGCCTCCCTTGGAATTTTATGGACTTCACCTTTCGGATCACCTTTTTCTCCAACAGTTCTTGAACGTACTCCTCCAGAACGGGGGTGGAGTGTTGGAAAAACCGAAGGCACGGGGGTGGAGTGCTGTACCAGCTCCAGCCCAGTCCATTCTTGAGTAGGCTTTGGGCCCAGGGATCGAAGGTCCAGCGATCCCAAAATTTCATCAGTCTCCCTCCTACCGGTATCGTTTCACTTGGACTGCCGTCCTGAGGTCTTGCCTCCCTGACCACGACCACCTCTGAATCCCCTTCCCCTTGAGGGGCGCCTAGACGAGCCTCTGGCTGCTCCTCTAGGTTTTGCACGAAAGGAAGAAGACTGTCCTTCGAACATTGGGGTGAATGTGGTTGACTGACCTGGCACAGCCTGGGGTACCCACTGAAAAGTAGTCGGGGTTTGTGCCACCATCTGGGGCACTGGAGGCAATGGCAATTGCAGTTGCTGTTGCTGTCTAAAAGGCTTGGCTGACCGAGACGGTAGCCTAGTCCTCATATTCTTCCTCTTTGGTTGAGGACCCTCATCCGGGGAAGATTTTCTTTTGATAGCCAGGCCCCACTTCTGGAGAAGGTTTCTATTCTCCACGGCGGCCTTATCAACAACCTCTTTGACCACATCGGTAGGGAAAAGGTCTTTTCCCCAAATGTTGGAGGAGATTAACTTCCTTGGCTCGTGTCTCACCGAAGCCCCTGGTGAACACGAACTCCCTGCAAGCTCTCCTTGCCCTGACGAAGCTATAAAGGTCCTTCGTCACTGTGGCTAGGTGAGACTTAGCCACTACCATGAACATTTCATGGACCTTGGGGTCACTTGCCATCGTCTCAAGAGTAGTCTGATGAGACATTGAGGCAGCCAGTCTTTCTTTTATCTCGAACTCTCTTCGTAAAAGAGAGTCGGACAGCTTGGGGAGATCCTCGCCGAATTGCCGTCCGGCAATATCAGCCTCCAACTTTCCCACTGAGAATGTCAGATGGACATCCTTCCAGTCTTTGTGGTCCATAGGCAGGGCCAGCGACAAGGGTTTACACTCCTCCAGGGAGGGGCAAGGCTTGCCGGCCTCGACTGCCTTTAGGACAGCCGCAAACCCTTTCTGTAAAAAGGGGAAGGCTCTAGCAGGAGAGGACACAAAAGAAGGGAGCTTCTTGTTCAATGAAGCTACCTTCGAGTTAGAGAAGCCCCTCTCTTTCATCGAGGATGAAAGTAGGGCTTGAGCCTTAGCGTGGTCCATAATTATGACCTCCTTCGGCTCTGTCTCCTCCCTTGAAGCTGGTTCTTTTCTCAGCCGGACATAGCAGTCCGGATATGATGCCTTGCTGGGCCAAAATTCGACCTCCTCTAGTGGAACTGAACCCAGCTTATCCGAGATGACGATCTTTCCAGTCGTCATTGGCATGTGCTCAGCATACCTCCAGGGGTTAGCATCTGAGCATATGGGAAGGTCTTTCACATTGAGCCCTTTCCGGGGCCCACGTGATTCTGCCAGGGACTGCATACGCAGGTTCATAGCAGCCGCCTTCTCCTGATTCTCCTTCTGCATTTGCTGGATCATTCCAACAATCGAAGAGAGGGCCTGTCCCAGTTCTGCTGGGAGACCGGCCGATGTTGAGGGGATAGGATCCGGAATCTGAACCGGAATAGCCGACACCTCGTCGACCTCATCCTCTACGACATCCGGGGTTTGAACTTCATCCTGACCTTCTGCCAGGAGGTCTTGTTCCAAACGTTCGTCCAGGTCAGACATCCTGTCATCTAACTGGATGTCTTGCATCGCAACTGCGACTTCCACGTCCACCTGGACTTGATCTTGAGGGATCTCCTCTTGAGACTGGGGAATCACTGCATCAGCTGATGCCTGGGGAAAAAGATACGCCCTCATCTTCTCACTTGGAAGATAAGGGCCAGAGGTGTTCTTCTTGAAGCCCCTTACCCAAGTACGAAGCTTTTTCCTTGCTATATCCCTTGATTCCGCCGTTCTAAGGGAATCAAAAGCCTCAGTAATCAGGTTAGTGCATACAGTACATACCTGAGGGTCCCAATACTGGAGATCATCCTTGGAGACAGCGCATGCTGCATGTCTCCTACAACACTCATGTCCGCAGAGGTTCTTGCTGCGGACATTGCAGAAAACATTTCCGCACTTCGGAGGGTCCTCCTGTAAAGAGAAGAAATTTCCATGAGTATCAAGTGAACTATGTATCACTGGATATGCATAGTATAGCATAACAATTCATAAAGGAAAGACACACACTTGTGTTTCCCTCACAACCCATTGTTGCAGCCTTCCAGATAATAAAATCAAAAATGGTTTATCTC
>NC_090726.1:179191507-179214007 GCF_036898095.1 Palaemon carinicauda
ATTTTTGGATACATAAATGATTTTTCCTCATGGCTTCACAGAGCTTCATGAGCTATCTTAAAGACCCTCCACTTTTTCCTTAAAGCTTAGAATAATCTAATTTTCTCTGTCAGATTAACGTCAGTACTTTGGGAATGTTATATCTTGTTCAGAGCAGACTAAAGATTTCTATCAATAAGAATACATCGAGTTTGTACAACCTGCATCCGATATTCAAATCGTTATTTCCTTTTATTTTATGAAGCTGGACTTCATGATATATCCCTCTATAAAAAAATATTGTTCAACATGTTGAAGATAACAGTGTATCTTTTTTTTTTATTATAGAGATAAAAGCCATAATAATTGACATTTAATTTTCGCATCTATGAATGGTCTCCTGAGCATTGTCTGTTCCATTGCCTATGCCATTTATGAGTGACTTTCCACAATTTGAATAATAATAATAATAATAATAATAATAATAATAATAATAATAATAACAATAATAATAATAATAATTTGACTTATATATTCATTTACAGACTACTGTATAGTATGAATCATAATCTATCGGTACATATTATTTTACAATATATCCAATAGTTTTACAAAATTCCATGCAATTTCTTACATGCATATTGTGTGGAGGATTAATTTTATTTTAATTTATTTTTTTTGTTTGCCAAATCAGAGAGAGAGAGAGAGAGAGAGAGAGAGAGAGAGAGAGTTGTTTTAGTATTGTTAAATAGAGACATTTTTATTTGCTTTAGCTTTGTCATTAGAGAGAGAGAGAGAGAGAGAGAGAGAGAGAGAGAGAGAGAGTGAGTGAGTGAGTGTGGGTGTTTATTTACTTAAGTTTGTCAAACCGCAAGAGAGAGTAAGTGTTTATTTGCATAGTTTTGTGAGAGAGAGAGAGAGAGAGGAGAGATGAGAGAGAGAGAGAGAGAGAGGAGAGAGAGAGAGAGAGAGAAAGAAAGAAAGAAAGAAAGCGTTTATTTGCTTAGTTTTGTGAGAGAGAGAGAGAAAGAAAGAAAGTGTTTATTTGCATAGTTTTGTGAGAGAGAGAGAGAGAGAGGAGAGAGAGAGAGAGAGAGAGAGAGAAAGAAAGAAAGAAAGAATTTCATTTGCTTTAGTTTGCTAGATCGCGCGTGCGCAAGAGAGTAGGCTATGTGTGGTTGTGTGTGCGTGTGTTTGTGTGTCCGCGGTGCGCGCCGAAGAACAAGGGGTAATTAGCGAATGATTGTTTGAAGTTGGAAAGATTGTTGGTATAATTGAGGTTGTTTGTTTACCTTTTTAGCTAGGATAGGGTGGTGATGAATGTCTTGGGCGAAAGCATTTGGATATCAAACGATAGAAGGAGTCGGTTGTGTATTTTTTTTTTGCTCTTCGAAAGCCGGCTGTGAAGCTTTTTTATATTCTGAGCCGCGATTCCTCCTTTGGGAGAGAGTTCCTCGAGTGTTTACGTGATTGTTGACGACTTGGCCTGTAACAGAACTCGATACGATTGCTCAGATTTATTTTGTTGACGACCTGGACTACGATTATGATTATGATTTGATTGCTCTTAACGATGTTATTGATAGATGCTGTAACGACACCGCCGGAAGAAGGAATTGGTTTGGCATATTGATATATTAGATGATGATGATGATGATGACGATGATGATAAGTGCAATTGTGCATTAACATTTTTCAGCGGTCCGGTTGCTGCAGAGTTGTGTTTTTTTGGCTACAAAAGACTGTTGGCCTTGTGTGGACGAAAGTGTCCACTCAGAATTACATATTGGTTGTGTGGTTTAGTTTTAAGTTTCGTTAGGGTTTAAATTTGGTTTATTTGAATTATGTTACGTTTATTGTATGTTTTGTAAGTTGTTAATCGTTATTTATTTTGAGGGTTTAATTGAATGGTGGTATAATTAAGGCCGGTTTTGTGTTAAGTGTATGATTATTGATAAGTGTGTTTTTTTTGTTTATGTTGAGCGTTATAGTTTGTAGGAAATATATAGTTTTAAGGTTATGTTTTGTTTGTTTTTCCCTTCGTGCAATAGTCCAGTTTAAAGTAAAGTAAGGGGAAAGTTTGTGTTGTGGGATATTTTGAAAGAAGAGTGATCAAAGGTGTGGGGGTTTGTTTTTGTTGACATCCCGCTACATAAATTTGGCGCCCGAACAGGGACTTGAGAGGTGGGATTGAAGCTGGACTCTTTGACGAAGGACGGAATTAGGGTTAAGGTTGAAGAAAAATGGAAGGTAAATACGAGGCTTTGGAGGAGGAATTGCGGCATTATAAAGAACGGGAGCAGATGTGGATAGTTGAGAAAGAGAGGTTGCTAGTAGAGAATGAGAGGTTGAACTGGGAGAATGCGGCGATGCAGAAGGAGCTTAGGGAGTTAAAGGGAACTGTAGAGAGAGTGGAAGAGGGTGTTGAGATGAGGATGCGAGAAAATGAGAAACGAATGGAAGCTATGATGGGGCAAGTAATGGGGATGATGAAAACGGTCATAGGTGAAGGTGCAGTCGGAGGAGTGGCTTCTGCTTCTGGTAACGGGTTGATGGTGGAAGAGGATAGGGTAAGTGATAATGGGGAAGGTAGTGATAGTGATATTGAAAGTAAAGGGCCTAGACATAGTAAGATTGGAACGAAGGGTGATAGGAAGACTGAGAAGAAAGGTAAAGATAATGTGAAGAAAGAAAAGAAGAAAGGTCAGGGTGTGAGTGAGGATGATCATGATTGGGTGAAGGTGGTAAGTAAGAAAAAGGGTAAGAAGGGAATAGTTAAAGATAGGACTTTGAGTGTAGAACTAGATTCATTGTATTCAAATGAAGAAGAAGGCAACAAGAAGGGAGTAGACAGTGAAGATAGTAGTGAGAATGAAGTAGAGGAAGTTTGTAAGACAGTGTTTATGAGAGAGGTACCTAGGTGTGCAAGTTTTAATGAACATAGCAGTAGGGATGTATATGACTTCTTTAGGGAATATGAAAAGTTTTGTCAGGCTAAGTATGGGGATAGTAAGAGAGTTTGGGCTAGGGAGTTGGGAGAATTTTTGTCAGGATATTTGTTGACGATGTATGGGGTGATAATGAGTGTAGGAGAGGTTGAGTATGAAAGTGTAAAGAATAGGATAATTGAACAGGTAAAACGTATGAAAGGTAGTGTTAGGTATAAGCGAAAAAATGATTTTGATGAAGCACGAATGAAGGTGGGTGAAGCAATCTCGATGTATGTATGTCGGTTAGAAACATTGGCTAGAAAGAAGTATGGGGACGAAGGAATAAATGAAAATAAGGAACTAATGAAGAAGTTTTTGGGTACAGTACCAGAGAGTGTGTGCGAGTTTATTAATTTGAAACGGAAGGAGAAAATGAGGTGGACTAGAGAGAGATTGACTTGGGATGATATTTTAGAGATAGTTGAGGATTACGAGTTGGATAGGTGTATGAAAGAAAGTAAATCTGTGAGTGTAAGAACTGGAATGGAGGAATGTGTGCCAGAATTTGGTAGTTTTAGAGATGCTGTTATGAGAGGGCCAATGAGGGCAGCTGATAGTGTAGTAGATAGAAGTGTTAGGGTGAGTAATGTAGGAATACCTATGCCGAGAAATGACGGGTTTAGACAGGGAAATCAAGTTTGGAGAGATAGAAGTGCTAGTACGCAGCAAGTTAGGTTAGGTAGTGGTATCCGTGAAGAGAGGTGTTATAGGTGTGGGAAGGTAGGACATAAAAAGAACGAGTGTAGATGGGCATTAGGAGCATGTTTCGGGTGTGGAGAGACAGGGCATCGTATTAGCGACTGTAAGAAAGAGAAAGTGGTTAAGTGTTATCGGTGTGGTATGACTGGACACATAGCGAGTGGATGCCGTAATAATCATATGAATGTAATTTGTGGTAATTGTGGTAAGGATGGTCATTATGCTAGAATGTGCAAGGAGCCGCGGGGTAAGTGTACTGAATGTGGTGCAGATGGGCATGTAGCTAGGGTTTGTAGAAAGAAGGGATCAAGTCAGCCAGGATGTTCGGGAAACTAATTCATCAGAGGGTTCAGCTGGGTGAGTCCTCGTGTGTGTGGGGAGTGAATGTGATGCATGTTCGTGAGGGTTTATTGCATGAAGATGTGATGGGAGAAAGAGCACATGATTGCATGAGTGTGAAATTGATTTTTAATGGTGTAGAGTTGGTTGGTTTGATTGATACTGGTTGTGGTGTCAATTTAATGTTTAGGAATGCATATGATAAGGTAAAAGAGGTTTGTGAATTTAAGGGATGTAAGGGTGAAGTAAAAGGTATTGGTAATTTGCGTATGCCTGTGCAAGGAAAGTTGCGGGAAAATGTTATGATTGGGGGGCTGATGATGGAAGATAATGATTTTTACGTGGTTGAGGGAGCGAATGAGAAATATGACGTACTGCTTGGGTATAAATTTCTGAAAAAATGTGGTATGATTGTACATCCAAGTGTGAATATGATTGAAATAAAGGTTAAAGGTAATATTTGTGGGGAATTTTATTTAAAGGAAGACGGCAGAGTGAGTACGAAGGTGTGGAAGGGAGTGCCGTTGATAGCAAAGGAAAGTGTAAAGTTATCGGGTAAGAAAGGTGAGGTTATTAGTGTAAAAGTTGCATGGCCGAGCAGTCTGGGAATTTCAAATAGTGACAAGGATGAATATGTAGTGGAAGGTATGGAAGCAGGTAATTTGGTGAAAACGAGTGCGTATATATATGATGGTGTTATGAATATGCAGGAACCCAAGGTGTATGTAAGGTTGTTGCCGTGTGTTAGGAGGAAGAGAGTACGCGGAATACGTGAGGGTGATTGCATGGGATGTATGTATACACTGATTAATGTAGAGGATGGAAGATATGTTAAGGCGAGACAGGTGATGTCTGGTAAGGTAAAGAACGATGACGATTGGGATTACGATACGTTGAAAGGAAGAATTAAGTTAGATGAGAGTATAAGTGAGGTCAAAAGGGAACGATTGCTTAAGATGTTATGGGATAAGCGGAGAGTTATGAGTCTCTGTGACGATGATTGTGGGGGGTCAGACCTGCCAGAATTTAAAATAGTTCTCAGTGATGATACCCCCATATATCAGCGTCCCAGGCATTTTTCTCCGCCTATTGCCAAGGAGATAGAGGAGCAGTGTCAGGAATTAGAACAAATGGGTGTAATAGAAAGGAGTGAGAGTGCCTGGAATAGCCCTATTGTACCAGTAAGAAAGCCGGATGGAAGTTTACGTATATGTATTGATTATAGGAAGGTGAATGAGGTGACTGTTAAAGAACGTTTTCCAATGAATGTGGTGTCTGATTGTGTTTATAAGATGCATGGAATGAAAGTTTTTACTAAATTAGATTTGGTGAGGGGCTATTACCAGATGCCTCTGGCAGAGGGGAGCAGGCCCATTACCGCATTTTCAAGTACAAATTGTCACTACCAATTTAAAAGGTTGAGTTTTGGTCTTGCTAATGCGCCTGCTGCCTTCCAAAGAGCGATGAATGTTGTATTGGCTGGTTTCGATCGACAGAAGGTGACTGTTTTTATAGATGATATTCTGATTGCGAGTGAGACTGTTGAGGAACATATGCGGTTGCTTGAGGCAGTGTTGATGCGATTAATTGAAGTTGGTGTGAAAATTAAGCTTGAGAAGTGTACATGGTTGTTCAGGGAGGTGGAATTTCTTGGGCATGTAGTGGGTGAATCTGGTATAAGGAAGAGTGACAAGTTTGTGAATAAGGTGCGAGAATTTCCACGTCCCCGGACTGTGCGTGAGTTGCGAGGTTTTCTTGGTTTGGTTGAGTTTGGTCGCAAGTTTGTTAGAGATTGTTCAGGTATAGGGAAGCCTTTGAATGAATGGACGGGTAAAAGGAATAGTACAAAATTAAAATGGGATGATCGGATGATAGAAGCGTTTGAAAGGTTGAAGGAAGAGGCCGCGAAAGACGTCACTTTGGCATTTCCAGACTACAGTGAAAATGCGAGTATGCTAGAGTTGTATACGGATGCGAGTGGGGTTAGTATGGGTGGTTGTTTGGTTCAAATGCAGAGAGTAAATGGAGAAGAGCAATTGAGAGTAATAGCGTATGTTAGTAAAGCGTTTAATAAAGCTGAGCGGAAGTATTCGACGATTGACAGGGAATTGGCTGCAATACGATTTTGTGTGAAAGCATTGAAAGTATTTTTGTATGGTGTAAAATTCATTGTGCGTACTGACCATCAGCCCCTAGTGTACATGATAAGGAAAGAGTGTGTGAATGCAAGGGTTGCTAGGACCATAGAGGATTTGAATGAATTTGATTTTAGGTTAGAATATGTACCGGGAAATAAGAATGTGATAGCAGATGCGATGTCGAGGATGCATGGGAGGATGGAAGATAAAGAGAGTAATCTGAATTCTGAAAGGTTGCCTGAAGGTTTAGTTGTGGAGCAGAGTTGTGAAGGGGAAGATATGGTATATAAGTGTATCCTGATGGGTTTAAGTAAGTTAATACAAGAGGGGTTAGATACGGAAATACCAGGTAGCGTAAGCGAGCTTAAAAGAAGGGTGATGAATGAAGTGTCAAAAGAAATGGTGTATGAGGAGGAGAGTAGTGTACTAGAAGGGGAAGTATTATCAAAGATATTAATGGTGGTAAGTATGTTGTATGGTGTAACTGTGTATTTGTATTTTGGATGGAATCGACCGATGGAATATAGGGCATGTAAGGAGAATGATAGGGAATATATTTTGAGGATTCAATGTAAGGAGGAATGTTGCAAATTGTTGAGTGAGAAGGATAATGGTGCAAGTGACCTTAATCTAAGATATGGGGGTATAGAGGACAGTGAACATGATGATGAACATATTGGTGAAGTGAGTGACAGAATTGAAAGGAGAGTAAATGTATGTATGCATGGTGTAAAAGGAAGGATGATGACGTATGTGAATATAAATGAGAATGAATATTGTAGTTTAATTGATACGGGTGCTCAAGTGTCATTAGTAAATGAGTCGGTTATCAGGGAAATTGAGAGGTACAATTGGGAAGTGAAAAGACAGTGTACGAGTGTGAGAATTCATGGAATAGGTCAGGGAAGTTTACTTGTTTGGGAAGAAGTGAGGTTGAAAGTGAAACTAGGGAGTATGGAAGTTGAACATAATTTTATTGTAATGGGAGAGAATGAAATGCCTAGTTGTTTTTTGATGGGAATAGATTTTTTGAGGTTGCACCATGTGTCAGTTGATGTTGGTAAGGGTTTGCTTTCAAAGAATGGCTGTAAGGTAATAGTAATCGAGGATAATAGTGTATTCATGGCGAATTTTGTTGGCATGATTGATATTGCAAAAAGTGAAGATGATTTGTTGAGCAAAGAAGAGGTGGAAGAAATGCAAGGTGAATGTTTAGAGATAAATAGGTTACGTGAATGTATTTTAAATGGTATTAGGGTGGAAGAATGGCCGTGTGATTTGGAAGCGTATAAGAAAGTTGTTAAAAGGTTTATTGTTTGTAAGAATATTGTGTATTTTTTGCATAGGGGAATGGATGAAGATATATATGTTCCTGTATTTCCAATGCATGCAGCTGTAAGTATGTGTATGGTAGTGCATGACAGGTATGGGCATATGGGGAAGAATAAATTGTGGGAATGCATGCGAGAGAGGTTGTTTACGCCTGGGTTGAGCCAAATTTGTAGGGATGTAGCGACTACTTGTGAGGATTGTCAGAAGGGAAAGTATCAGAGCATGCATGCAAGTCCGCCTATTTTGAGGTTACGTATGAAAGAGCCATTTGAGATGTTTGTGATTGATTGTGTTTCGTTGCCTGTGACTGCGAGGAGACATGTGGGAATGATTGTCATGGTCGATCATATGAGCAAGTTTGCGTATGCCATACCCATCAAGAATAAAAGAAGTGAGACTGTAGCGAGAATGGTAAGTCAAGTGATGTTGCCGATGAGTGTGTGTAAGCCTGCAAAAATGTTAAGTGACAATGGTCCGGAGTTTGTTGGATGGGAGTTTGAGCAGATGTTGAGAGAATGGGGCATTGAACATGTGTATTCGACTCCGTATATGCCAAGTGCGAATGGTTTGGCTGAAAGGACTGTAAGAACTTTGACAGAAATTTTGCGGATGATGAGTACATGTGATAATGATTGGGATTTATATGTTGGGCGTGCGTTGTGGGCGTATAATGCGACTGTGCACAAGAGTACTGGTATGTCTCCGTGTAAGTTTGTGTTGAATTTTGAAAAGATAGTAAGACCGAGATTGAGTGTGTCCGAGAATGATAGAGATGTTTGGAAGAAAGCAAATGAGAGATTTGAAAGCTACAAAGTGGGAGAGAAAGTGTTAAAAGAAGTAATTGAAAAGGGAAGAATGAATGTCAATAAGGTACGTGATAAGTTTGAAGGTCCATATGAGGTGTTAGATGTTGGTTCTAGTGGGTTGAGTTATGTTTTAGGTAAAGTAAGTGTGGATGGTAGTGTGGAAAAGGTTAGGGCACACCACAATCAGTTGCGGAAATGGAAGGAGGTACCAAGATATATTCAGGAGAATGGTATGAATAAATGGCTGAAAACGAACAAGTATGAACCGAGTATGTGTGAGGCATTAGGTTTAGAAGATAAGCAATTAGTGTTAGTAGAGTATGGAAAGAAAAAGAAGTCTGAGAATTTTACTGGGGATAAAAGACGGGAAAATTTTGTAGTTGTAGGCGGGAATCAGAATAAGCAAGACAAGGGTGTAAATGTACAGGTGAGTATGGAAGATAAATGTATTAATACAGATGAAACTTGGATGAGTATGAATGATACTTATAGTGTGTGTGGTTTTTCGTTAGATGAGGCAAGAGAACGTATGACGGACACGAGAATGAAAGATAGGAGAATGATAAGCAGTATGAATGATTCTTTTGTTAAAGTAGAAAATGGTTTAGATGTAATGGATGAATTGTTGACAGAAATTAGTGGGATTTTCGGGCCAGATGAAACTGAGGTAGATGAAATAGTGAATGATATCTTAGACGAGCAGAGCATAGACGGGAATCGTAATAGTACGTTGAATGAAAACGACATGGAAGAAGTGAATGAGAGAGTGCAGGTATATGAAGGCCCAGTTACCCGAAGCCGAGGCCCTGTTCCTGATTGGGACTGGGTAATGAGAAAATAGGTAAGTGTTGTGTGAGGATTTGGCAAAGTAAGGGGGGAGGAATGTGGAGGATTAATTTTATTTTAATTTATTTTTTTTTGTTTGCCAAATCAGAGAGAGAGAGAGAGAGAGAGAGAGAGAGAGAGAGAGTTGTTTTAGTATTGTTAAATAGAGACATTTTTATTTGCTTTAGCTTTGTCATTAGAGAGAGAGAGAGAGAGAGAGAGAGAGAGAGAGAGAGAGTGAGTGAGTGAGTGTGGGTGTTTATTTACTTAAGTTTGTCAAACCGCAAGAGAGAGTAAGTGTTTATTTGCATAGTTTTGTGAGAGAGAGAGAGAGAGAGAGAGAGAGAGAGAGAGAGAGAAAGAAAGAAAGAAAGAAAGCGTTTATTTGCTTAGTTTTGTGAGAGAGAGAGAGAAAGAAAGAAAGTGTTTATTTGCATAGTTTTGTGAGAGAGAGAGAGAGAGAGAGAGAGAGAAAGAAAGAAAGAAAGAATTTCATTTGCTTTAGTTTGCTAGATCGCGCGTGCGCAAGAGAGTAGGCTATGTGTGGTTGTGTGTGCGTGTGTTTGTGTGTCCGCGGTGCGCGCCGAAGAACAAGGGGCAATTAGCGAATGATTGTTTGAAGTTGGAAAGATTGTTGGTATAATTGAGGTTGTTTGTTTACCTTTTTAGCTAGGATAGGGTGGTGATGAATGTCTTGGGCGAAAGCATTTGGATATCAAACGATAGAAGGAGTCGGTTGTGTATTTTTTTTTGCTCTTCGAAAGCCGGCTGTGAAGCTTTTTTATATTCTGAGCCGCGATTCCTCCTTTGGGAGAGAGTTCCTCGAGTGTTTACGTGATTGTTGACGACTTGGCCTGTAACAGAACTCGATACGATTGCTCAGATTTATTTTGTTGACGACCTGGACTACGATTATGATTATGATTTGATTGCTCTTAACGATGTTATTGATAGATGCTGTAACGACACCGCCGGAAGAAGGAATTGGTTTGGCATATTGATATATTAGATGATGATGATGATGATGACGATGATGATAAGTGCAATTGTGCATTAACATTTTTCAGCGGTCCGGTTGCTGCAGAGTTGTGTTTTTTTGGCTACAAAAGACTGTTGGCCTTGTGTGGACGAAAGTGTCCACTCAGAATTACATATTGGTTGTGTGGTTTAGTTTTAAGTTTCGTTAGGGTTTAAATTTGGTTTATTTGAATTATGTTACGTTTATTGTATGTTTTGTAAGTTGTTAATCGTTATTTATTTTGAGGGTTTAATTGAATGGTGGTATAATTAAGGCCGGTTTTGTGTTAAGTGTATGATTATTGATAAGTGTGTTTTTTTTGTTTATGTTGAGCGTTATAGTTTGTAGGAAATATATAGTTTTAAGGTTATGTTTTGTTTGTTTTTCCCTTCGTGCAATAGTCCAGTTTAAAGTAAAGTAAGGGGAAAGTTTGTGTTGTGGGATATTTTGAAAGAAGAGTGATCAAAGGTGTGGGGGTTTGTTTTTGTTGACATCCCGCTACAATTGCATGTATTTAAAGTTAATAAATCACAAAAATAAAAACGCCAAGGAAACGAATAAATTTGCCTTTTATATTAACGTTCAGAGATTGTTTTCCTACCAAACATTTCATTCACATCATTTAACCCACAACATTTTTCCCACAGCCTTTCACCCACAGCATTTAAACCACAGCATTTCACCTTTTAAGGTTATATTAATACTGGATTACACAGAGGAGCTCGCCTGAAACATCAGAGGAATTTGTTTCGTGAGATCTTGCATTATAGAGCTTAGTAGTTGGGATATTCAGTGATGAGACTCTCTCTCTCTCTCTCTCTCTCTCTCTCTCTCTCTCTCTCTCTCTCTCTCTCTCTCTCTCTCTCCATTTCCCTAGGGTTATTTGTGGTGGACTATTTGGAAACACTCTTGCTTGGTCGTCTTCCGCACTGGGGTTCGAAACCGGTTCAACCTCGATAGTTTCTTGAGTGTTTGCAATCACGCCATCCTTGTGAGCTAATAGGAGCCTATACGTCTACCTGCTGAGTATCAGCAGCCATCGCCTCGCCCTCCCTAGTCTTAGCTTAGGAGTAGGGGACTGAGCTCTGATCATATGCATTTAAGGTCAGTCTCTAGGACACTGCCACTATCCCTTGCCTCTGCCGTTCATGAGTGGTCTTTAAACCATTAAACCAGATTTAACCTAAATTTTCCATTAAAAATATTTTCTCCCATCACCATTTTCTCTACATGATCTGTCATTTTATAATTTTACCAATTTTATATGCTACCGTCTGCTAGTCAGTCCGTCTGTATGTTTGTCAGTGTGTCTGTTAGACTGTCTTTCTGATTATCCCACTCTTGACGCAGCCGGTCCTATAATAGCTTTATTTTTTTTCCATTACCTCCACTTATGGGGCTCATCCCCAAGACCATCTCTCTCTCTCTCTCTCTCTCTCTCTCTCTCTCTCTCTCTCTCTCTCTCTCTCTCTCAAAACCTCCACCAATATCATCTCTAATTTCTCCTGCCGTCTTTCATCAGCCCTACCCCACTTCCCTCCGCCATCATATCTCTGGACCTCCCTCCTTTCCCCTCCTCCCCCTCCCAGGGGGATTCGAGGGATAACGCCATTTTCTCATAAAGTCTCGGGATTTATGTCTTCCAACGTCTGGAATAAACAAGCAAGAGTGTAAAGAAATATTTTTCATTTTGGAGACTTCGATTTTGTCAGATGTTTGTCGCTGCAATTGGATATCTGCGATCAAAGCATCTAAGAGGCGGATCGGAGACCAAACACGTCTCTTTGTTTGTTCTGATGTTATTGCGTCTGGTATGGGACGCAGAAGTAATTTGTCAGCCTCTGGGTTCGAGCACCTTGAAGAAAATTGTTCTTGTGTAAGATCTGAGTTCTAGCACCTTGAAGCAAATTGTTCTTTCCTAAGATAAAAGTTCGAGAACTTTGTTATTGCCTAAGATCTGAGGTAAAAAAAAAAACTTGGGAAAATTGTTTTGGCCTAAGATCTGGGCTCGAGTACCTTGAAGGAAATTGTTCTTACCTAAGATCTGAGGTCAAAAACTTGGAAAAATTGTTTTGGCCCAAGAACTAGGTTCGAGCACCTTGAAGGAAATTGTTCTTACCTAAGATCTGAGGTCAAAAACTTAGGAAAATTGATTTTGCCCAAGATCTGGATTTGAGCACCTTAAAGAAACTTTTTCTTGCCAATGATCATAGTTCAAGAACTTAAGAAAATTGCTTTCGCCTAAGATCTAAGTTCGAGAACTTAGGAAAATAGTTCTTGCCTAAGATCTGGGTTCGAGCACTTTGAAGAAAAAAGTCTTGCCTAAGATCTGGGTTCGAGCACTTTGAAAAAAAAATTTTCTTGCCTAAGATCTTGATTTGAGCACCCTGAAGTATATGTTCTGGCCTAAGCTCTGGGATCGAGCACCTTGAAGAAAATTGTTCCTGCCTAACATCTTGGTTCGAGCACCTTGAAGGAGATACTTCTCTTCTAAGAGATCTGGCCGAGGGAGTTAAATCCTGCAAACGCTTTGAATTCGATCCTCTTCGTTGCAATTCCATCTTTAAAGCTTTTAGATTATGGAGTGGGAAGTTGGAATTGCCTCATTTCATTCCCACCAATGGCAACCACAATGACAGTTTTTGGAAAAAGAAGGATCAGAGAGATTCCCTTGGAGAGTAAAGTCTAATTAGTTTTCCTTCCAAAATATATTCCATATTTCTTCACTCTTTAATAAGTATATTAATTGATTTCAAAAGAATGTGGGTCAACTACGATGGGATGCTTTCTTAATCTAATGTTCTAAAATTCAACGTAATTAAAACTGAAAAAAAAGAAAAAAAAAACACTTTTCAGACTTATTGATATTCGGCAATCTGATCAGTGGATCAACACTCAAAAGAAGAATTTCAGACATTCACATTTTATTCAACTAATTTAGAGCAAGGTTTAATAGTCGACTTTGAATCCAGTTTTATTATCTAAACGAGTAATTGCATACAAGTTATACCTATGTTATTTGAAATTCTACCGTCTTCATTCCATGTTCGTAGTATATGTTTTAGAAAAATCTAGTAAAACCAAGAAGGAAAATGGTTCACTAACTCGTTCAGAGTTTTTGGTGAAGGATTTGACGTATTTGGATTACAATTTAGAGTAATAAATGCCTTGTGTTTACGTAAGACAACTGCTGCTTATGTATTTAATCTGTGTAGATCATTCGCTGAATATATGAAGAAAGAAGAAAAAAGGAAAAAGGGGTGTAAAATAAAAGACAAAAAATCATATACGGTATTGACTAATTATCAAGTAATTCTAGCATTTTGTTACTTAGGGAAAGACAATAACGTCTTACCCTTCTTATAAATTTGTCAATGATTTTAAGAGCGTAGCATAATAAGGTCATATACAAGAAGAAACTGCAAAGGAAAATATAAAGTGTTCCTTAACGTTAAAATACACCAAAAATAAAACAAGGCAATACAAAATAGCCAGTTGAAGATACTTGGCTGGTGACGTTAATAACTATAATGGGATGCAACCTAAATTAACTTTTCGAACATAAAAAAGGCTTCGGCTCCCTCTAATAATTCAGCCTAGTAAATAATTATGGTTACTTTCTCGCTCAAATAACCAAATTTCTATACGAGGGACATTCATGATCAGATTATCCTGACAAATAAATTTAAAAAAAAAAAAAACGAATCTCTAAGAACTAAATACATTTTAATGATCTGATTCGATCTGATTTAATTAAGAAATCATGAATTATAATTCCGGTGAGATAGGCGAAAGGCAGATAGATCAAAATGAACTAGAAAACTGCACCGAAAAACAATTAAATTTATATACACCATTTAGATGAGAAGTAAAAAAAAATAAGAAATTCGGGTGAATCTGAATTGACAAAAATTTATATTGATAAACTCGATATATTTTTTTCCTCTAACAGTATATTGCTCCCACATCATCAAAATATTCTTATCTTTTTTATGAATGATAGAATTTTCAGTTATTTTGAAACATATGTATAGAACAAAATATATATATATATATATATCAAATTCACTGGGGATACGAACAGCATGTCTGTTTGAAAAAAAAAAAAAAACATAAAACTTCCATTTAAAATGTATATAAAAAAGAAAGGTTTGTGTGGGATATACAGTCACTCGCCTAACTCGGTCTGGATTTTTGAAAGGGTCATACTGTGGGGGTTCCTGTCAATTGGCCTCTGGGAATATAGGTAAATGTTTTCCTGTTCATTTCAACGGTGTAATAATGTATAGTGTTGCTGATACGGATCTAAAGGACTTTAAATATTGCATTTTTGTTCAATACTTTTTTACTGCTTCCTCTGTCGCATAATTGCAATGTGCGCCATAGAACTAGTCCTATTTTTCTATAAAAGCTAAATGGTAATAAATAGTAGGTTTGCCAAGGTACCAGTCATCCCTTGAGATACTACCGCCAGAAAGTTGTTGGGTTCTTTGATTTGCAACGAATATTCTTGTCTATTCTTTACACATTTTCATCATTTCTTAATCACTAAACAACACTCAAGGGGCTAACTACTGCACTGTAATGGTTCAGTAGCTTTTTTTCGCTTCGTGAAGGTAGAAGAGACTCTATTGCTATGGTATGCAGCTTTACTAGTAGAAGGAAAATCCAAAATCAAACATGGTTCCCTATTCTTTGGTAGTGCCATAGTCTTCCACAATCTTGAGTTAGAATTTTCTTGCTTGAGGTTACACTCAGGTACACTATTCTACTGTTCTATCTGTTTTCTTATTTCATTTCCTCACCGGGCTATTTTAATATTAATAATAATAATAATAATAATAATAATAATAATAATAATAATAATAATAATATAACATGTTATGAAATAAATGATGCTCGTCTGGACAGGAGGAGGGAAGAAAGAAAGCAAGAAAGAAGGTAAAGCAGAAAGTTAATTGAATGTGTAGGAGGACCCAACGTCAAACAAGAAAGAAAGTAGCAACACTGAATAACGCGTTTTCTATATTGTCATAAAACAAGTCCCTCAGCCATTAATAAATTGAATCGGGGGTTAGTCTACCTACGCAGAAACTTGCAGTCTTCAAAGGGAGCTTATGTCTTACATTAAAGTTTTAAGCATTCTCCCGAGCAATGTACTATTCTGCATTCTGGAGTATAATTGGAATAGATGGAATCATTTGATACGACAGAAATTGGTTTGGGGATTTAAATTCCATGAAGGTTGTTGTGGGTTAGAAAATACCTATTTAGATATGCTCTATATATATATATAGGCACTGATATAAATGTTTTATATCTGATTAAAAGAATAAATAATACAAATAACTAGAAATATACGAAGCAAAACCAAAGGAGAAATTAGCATTTTGACAGATATATATATATATATATATATATATATATATATATATATATATATATATATATATATATATATATATATGTGTGTGTATGTGTGTGCGTGTATGTGTGTGTGTATGTGTGTGTGTGTGTGGAGAAGGGAAAACAATTTGCAAGTAAATTAAAAAAATAAAGGAATAAACAATGTAGATAACAGAATTTTCCATCATTAGGACCACGTTTAAAGTCATTTCGTAAGTATTAATCTTAAATGTAAATGTCCTGTTGAAATTTCAAACAGGAAGAGAGTAGTTTTCAATTTAACATAATTTTTTATCTAAAAAAAAAAAAAAAAAAAAAAAAAAAAAAAAAAAAAAAAAAAAAAAAAAAAAAAAAAAAAAAAAAACAGTATCATGGTTTAATACTGTTTCCATTTTGGCAAAGGTGGTACATTTAGGTTTAATGTTTTTCTCTTCTGTCTTAGAATTCTCTTACATTTCTTCAATTTTTTTTTCAGTGAGTCATTTTTATTTTATATTTGCAACCTATGTGAGTCCAAGTTATTACATAACAATGGTTTTCCATAAAAATTCTATCAGAATAGCATTAAAATTCTTTCATTAAATTTCGGTAAAATATTGAGAATGATCTAACAGACTTTGCCATAAGAGATTGAAGATTCATCTTCCTCAGATTTATTTCAAACTTTTTTTCAGTATATCTATCTTACTTAAATGGAAAGAAAAATCTCTCTCTCTCTCTCTCTCTCTCTCTCTCTCTCTCTCTCTCTCTCTCTCTCTCTCTCTCTCTCTCTACAAAGAGAGAATTTCTTTTGTTCGCTGAAACCTTACCAACCCTGTGAGCTAAATATATGGGCGTTTGGGGTAGCATATAGGTCTATCTGCTGAGTCATGACCAGCCATTGCCTAGCCCTCTTTGGCTCTTGCTTGGGTGGAGAGGGGGATCGGGCGCCGATCATATGTATATATAGTCAGTCTCCAGTGTTTTTTCTTGCTTGATAGGGCAATGTCACTGTCCCTTGCCTCTGCCATTCATGAGCGACCTTTCAACCTTTAAAGCTTTAAATAGGAGGGCTTGATAAACATCCTCAGTTATATTCAACATGAACAGACGTTCAGAATATATCGTGGATGTTTAAGAACAGTATGAAGAATTTCCATAGTTATACTCAACATCAATGAACGTTCAGAATATATCGTGGATGTTTAAGAATGGCATGAAGAATTCCCCCCTAGGTTTCAGCACTTCCAAACTTTTCTCATAAAACGAGGAACAAATCATGAAGAAAAAATCTGCTCGATTTTTCAGGTTGATTTAGACACATTGTAACCCAAATGAAATAAGTTTTGGCCTGTCAGAGCACGTAACGAACTACGCTCTACCTTCTCTTTATAGAATAAAATAAAATAAAATCTTTTTATATACGTTTTCTCCTGGAAAATCTAAACGAAACCCAGTCAAAGTTTTTGTATCCATTTGTAAAAAAAAAATATATAAAAAAAATAAAAACTTCATTTCGAAGCGTATTAGAAAATGTTTTTAGTCCAGGTTTCCACGGTAACTCAAGCCCATAAAAGAGAGCAGCGGGCGGTCTGTAACGCCAGTGAGTTAAAGTTTTTCTGTATTTATTTTCGACAGGTTATTATAAATATACCTTTTTAACTCTCTCTCTCTCTCTCTCTCTCTCTCTCTCTCTCTCTCTCTCTCTCTCTCTAATTAACTTATGATTTCTTTTAATGGACCGAGGTTTTGTGGTAATGGCTTGATGGTTAATCTGATGGAAAAAGGTAAAGATTTTTGCCTGACTTATTTGCGATAATGGCTTGATGATTAATCTTATGGAGAGAGGTAAAAAAAATTTATAGATTAAATGATTTGGTGCAATGGTTCGATGGTTAGTCTCATGGAGAAAGGTAAAGATGTTTGACTGACTGAATGAGTTGGCATAATGGTTCGATGGTTAATCTTATCTATAAAGGTAAAGCATTTTAATTGACTGAATGATTTAGGGGGATGGTTCGATGGCTAATATCATGGTGAAAAGCAAATATTGTTCATATTTTCCTCATTCTTGTCTAGGTTGTCATAGCTAGGCATTCAGAGAACGTTATGAAAAAGGGAGGTTAAAAGGTCACCGCGCTTATTCCTTTTACAAAAGCAAGGCAAGTGATTCACTTTCCATCATACCCAGTCCCAACCAGTCGCCACATTTATGATCTTGTAACAAGGTCAGGTGGGTCAAGTAAAGTTCTAAGGATTAGCAATACCCTCCCTAGAGTTTCCATAAGCATCAGATGATCATTTAATTAGATCGTTGCGTTATTGAAAATAGGAAAATATTGTGTTGGTGGAAAGATAAAATATATCTGTATGTATGTATCTATCTATCTATAACTATTATTAACCTAACACATCTCCAAAGATTTTTCATAGCTGTGAAGTTATACTTAATCTACACAACTTTCACCCTCAGTCGCAAGATGTGAGGTGGTGAAAGAGAGCATCGTGAAATATTTTCCTTTGTGCTGTCTTGAACGCTGTCTTAAATTCCAGTTCCATGGTGTCCTCTAGAATTTACTTAAGAAGTTAAATTGTTTTATTACGCTAACTATCTCGAGCAAGGAGACTTTTTATTAGGCAAGCATATTTGTTTTCTTGTTAGCAGGATCTCGGAAGAAAAAGTTGTTTTTTGCGACTTTGGAGAAATATCTGGATTTCACAAAAATATTTCTTATATTATGAAGATAAAATTATTCAACCTTTTGTGAAATGTGGAGAAGTGAGAATTTTACTGCTTGTGTCCGTATGAGATATGTCAAAACTGTCCAGAAGGTCATGATATTGTCCATGGCTTGAATTTAATTGCTTCTCATAAATGGTTTTTTGGTAGAATATGCGACTGAATTTGAGGAAAAAAATCTGGAAATTGTAATAGAAAATTGCCCTGCTAGTGTAGGAGATTATACAAAAAATATGCAAAGGATAATATAAGCATCAAATTTGGCACATTTAATCTCCAAGTCTTACTAATCAAATTTGGCCATTGGGAATCCAAAATGTTAGCTATTTTTCAATATGGCCGCCAAATTAGACTCCTAATGTTTAGGTTTGATTTAGATGTATTTTTACCTGACAGAGTTGCATGATCTACATACGAATTCCTATGTTTTTAAGGGTGCTGACGTAGATTTAATGTTCATAGAGCACATTGCTGCAATTTGTCCAAGAATGTACTGTTTATAAAGTAAACAGATACATATGTTCCCAGAATATACTTCTTGTAAAGTACACCGCTACATATTCTTCATCCTATTTTTCCTCACTACAGATCCATGTTAAACTGCATTGGCTTGCAACCTAAACTAGATGAGAGAAGCACACAAAAAATCTCTACGTATGACAAAATTGCTTGTAGCTTCAAAATTTCCAGTGAATGAACTTGATGCACTACTAAGACACATTGATGACATCACTGCTGTGAAACTCAGCACGTAGTTTAGTTTCAGCTAAGTGGGATATGTTTAATGAAATTAAACAACCTACTAGTATCCTGAATGCTGCCTAACTGACCACAAATCAGTTAGGCTGTCGAACCTGAATGGACAGGACGTACCAGAGTGCTGGGGCCAAGCTTAGGATAATGGGATTTTAGTTATCCGGATGATTATATAGGACTTGGGACACTGGATAAACGAGCAGACTAGGTGTAGGGAACGGCGCAAGAATCTAGTTGTATTTCATACAAAACTGTATTTAATATACACGTACAGGGTGGTGAAAGGGTATCCATGGTCTCGGTCTACCAGTTCTGACATCATAGAGGAGTGTGGCATTAAAGTCACCAAGGGGGACCTCTTCCCAATGGAGGGATATGCAGGATGTCCTATATGCTTGGTACTCCGGATATTTTCATTAGGCTTCTCCTAAGGCATCATATTCTAATCCCTGGTGAATGGCGGCAAATTGGTTTCTTAACTTGGTTCCAGAAACGGGATTCATTTTCCCAGGGATGTGTTGAAGGGTGCAATTGTATTCAGCCCAGGCGGAGAGATGTCAGCATTGACAGCCAGAAAAGGCATCAGACTGTCGAGTAAAGGCACGCACTAGAGGCATGTGGTCCGTGCAAATGACAAAGGGCGTACCTTAAAAAAAATAGCAAAAGTGACGAACAGCCAAGTGCGCCATCTGTAATTCGTAGTCGAAGGGAGGGTAGACACATTACACATTGGACGGTGGGGAAGTTTTGAATAGCTGCAACCTTCTCAGGGAGGTGTGGACTCCTTCAGGTGTGATGCTGTACCCTAAGAACTATACATTGTTGGTACCTAAGATACACATGTCCTACTGAACAACAAGTCCTTTCTGTTGTAGATGGTTGAGTACGATGCAAAGGTAACAGAGCTGTTCTTCTTTGGAGGAAGAGAAGACAAGTAAGTCTTCAACGTAACATACACAGAACGGAAAGCCCCCTAAGATACCATCTATAAGGGGTTGAAAATTGGCTCCAGTATTACAAAGACCAAAACAGAAGTAATTGAAGGTGCATACACTGAAGGTGTTGGTGAAAGCGGTCTTAGGAAAGACCTCTGGATTAATGGGCACCTAATAATAACCTTTCAGGAGGTCGAGCATGGAGAAAACCTTTGCTTTGTGCAAGTAGGAGGTCACGTTAGCAACGTTTGGAAGGAGGTAGTGATCTGAATCTGTCCGTATGTTCCCTACATGGACACAGGGAGCCATCTTCCTACAGGACAATGTATAGGGGTGACGACCATGGGCTGAAAGAGACTTTTGGCTGCCAAACCATCCGGTACCAGACGCCTAAATCTGGCGAACACTGGGGACCCCAACATCTTGATATGGCGATAAATACTGTTTTTGATGGGAACCGTGGATGAAAGACTACCAGGCTCGACGTAAGTTGGTGGGCATAGGAATCCGAGGGTGCGCTGATGTGCAGAGCAAGATTGTAGGGGCGGGCTGATGAGGTGTCGACGAGTATGAATATACATTAACTAAACTTCATTGAGCAACATCAACTAGGATGTGCAAATGGGTGAGTAAATCCACACCGAGGATTGGTAATGATGATGTTAGGGTCTCGAACCCGTGATTGTGGATCACAGATCCGTTGGCAGCTACCAGATGGACGTCAGCAGGCTTCGAAAAACTAAGTCATATCCTGGAAAGTGACCTTAGTAGAGGAGAATGGCAAGTACCCTTGTCTACCAAAATAATATGTCTGTAATTGCATCATATAAAAGATATAATTAATGAAAGCGGAGGCCACCGCCACAAGCGTTGGCCTTTTTATACATTTTTGGCCACTGACAGCCATTCAAACATTCCTTTGCAGCAACATCGTATCTGGAGTGATAGTAGCATAACACCAGCTGATGGGCGTCAGTAAGAGGTTGGGGTTTGAATGAGTGGTGGTATATGTGGGTGGTGTACGTCTTTGTCATCGCTCAGGCACGTCAAAGGATAGGTGTCTGTGTTCAACCGCATTCACGTAAGATTCAGTCGATGTTGGATAGCTGTCCACTTCATCAGGAGTGGAGTAGTTGATGGAAGTCTTGTAGGTGGTTATTTCGCTGTCCATAAGAGCATCATCTTTGGTCATCTGGTCCTTCACTGGCAAGGTATCAACTGCGGGGAAGGCACCACTTTCAGATTCGGGTAAGCGTTGTACCTAAAGAGCATGGAGTAGGTTCACCTGCTAAGGACAGCAATCTGCGGCAGATTAATGGTGAGCAGAACAGATCATTTCCCTGAGAGCAAGCGAAGACTTATGATACCCTGATGGTTGTTGGGAGAGAAGAAAAAGTTTGCCTTTACAGACAGCTGCTGATGGTGAGTACTGCTCCAGGGGGTTTGTTTTCAGGGCATCATACACTTCGGGTGTCACCTTTTTCCCAAAGCTAATCTGATAATTCTAGGGAAGTGTTCTCAGTGATCGCCACGAGAACATAGTCTGGTTTGGTGCTTTACAGAGTCACACCTTTAATGCAAGACTGGACCTCGACATGCTGAAACCAGGTGAATGCCTCTGTAGTGGCGAAGGGCAGTAGTTTCATGGGTGTAGCGTTGTTAGGAGAGTCAGGGTCAGAGGGCAGCATCATCAAACAGTAAGACATACCAGTGAGAGTGAAGGCGGGAGGGATTTGACCCTCTAGCGGTCACTAATGTGCGAGGCGCCATTAGGCGATAACTGGGATGCAAGGTGAATGCAACTAAACTTTACTAAACAGACATCTAGCTTGAATACAATTGACTAAAAAGCAAAAACGTCACAAAAATTCAAACAAAATTAAACATGAGCTTTCAGGCTTTTACAGTGCAGGCAAAAACCGA
This sequence comes from Palaemon carinicauda, assembly GCF_036898095.1. Taxonomy (NCBI): domain Eukaryota; kingdom Metazoa; phylum Arthropoda; class Malacostraca; order Decapoda; family Palaemonidae; genus Palaemon; species Palaemon carinicauda. The sequence continues at coordinate 179,213,373 of NC_090726.1, forward strand.
TATGGCCACATATCTCCAGTCTACTTCCACTGTGCCAACAAGATGGAGAGAAGCACTTTCCGAAACGTTGCAGCCACGAGAGAGCCTTAACGGCATATAGTAAGAATACACACCGAACTTACGCAAGATAATTGTATTAGTCTTTTAAAACACTTCTGAAATGTTTATCAATTTTGCACACGGAAGAAAAAATAGGACATGTCCTATAAATCTCCTTACAAAATTGTGAATTATGATCATCTACTTTAAGGAAGGAAAAGCGAGACAAAAAAAAAAATTAGGTTGTAATAAAAAGTTTGCTATAAAGTGAATAGTGCTGAACCAGCGATTTCGGTTAATTCAACATTTCATAGACGGTTTCTTACTGAGATATGATTATGATTATCATGATCATCAACCTTATCATGAGTTCTAATATTAGTATAATAATAATAATAATAATAATAATAATAATAATAATAATAATAATAATAATTATTATTATTATTATTATTATTATTATTATTATTATTATTATTATTACCATTAATATTACTATTATTATTATTATTATTATTATTATTATTATTATTATTATTATTATTAATATTATTATTATTATTATCATCATCAAAAGCCTTTGTAATAAAACTATA
>NC_090726.1:179219007-179234007 GCF_036898095.1 Palaemon carinicauda
AGAAGCAGGGAATGAAAAGAAGACGATGGATTGACTAACTAAGAAATGTTGGAGGGGTGCACTAGCATAGAAAGACCATAAACACGCGCAAGTGGAAGGATATGTCTTAGGTCTTTACGCGGCACTGGACTATTAACAGCTGATGATGATGATGATGATGATGATGATGATGATTTACACTGTTAAAAAAAAACTGTAGTTTTAATCGGAAATTCTCGGTTAAAATATATTGTTCTCAGCCGTAATTCAGTAAAATACTGGCTACCGTAATTTTAGCCTATTTTGTCATTATCTTTTACGGGTTGGTGACCGTAATATCGCTCATTTACGTCGAAATCTCCGTATTTAAAACGGTAAATGTCTGGCAACATTTCGACAGGATTTTTACCATTTTCACGGCATATTTACAACATTTTATATATATATATATATATATATATATATATATATATATATATATATATATATATATATATGTGTGTGTGTGTGTGTGTGTGTGTGTGTGTGTGTATGAATATGTGTGGTGATGAATAGATAGACATTTAGATAAATATATAGTTAGATAGATAGATAAGAGCATATGTAGCTCAATAATAACTAAAAGTTAATATGTGCCAGCCAGTGATTCATGGAACACAATTATATTTCGGGTAAACATTCCAGCCGCCGCCGCTCAAAAAATCCTATTTCCCATCTTGAAATCGGAGTATTTCTGGAAGCTCATTTGGGATTCTGGGTAGGTAAACAAACTGCTTCTTCTGAATCTTGACCATTTTTAGTCGGTTTTCATTTTCTCATTACATTATTTTTCAGTTTAGTTTGAACGGAGTCCGTGTATAATGACTGTCAGGGATTGCTTTACAATTGTTTTATATTATACACTAGTGCACGTGTCCCGTTGAATAGAATACCTAAATATTGAGATAAATAGGCAAAGACACACATACACAGATGCAACCCTTCTCTCCCCACCGACTTTCCTAACTACTGCACGGCAGTTTGGGCAATTTTTTTGGAGACTGTGGTTTCGCAGTGTGCCTCTTGAGGTACCGTCTCTCCCCAGGGTATGACTATTTGATCTCCTTCCTAACCAAGGGATGGGGAGAGACCAAGTAGTTATACGTCGGCCAATGCCACTTACCATAACAGGAAAGGATATATATATATATATATATATATATATATATATATATATATATATATATATATATGTCTATATATATATATATATATGTATATCTATATATATATATATATATATATATATATATATATATATGTCTATATATATATATATATATATATATATATATATATATATATATATATATATATATATATGTCTATATATATATATATATATATATATATATATATATATATATATATATATATATCATCTCCTCCTACGACTACTGACGCAAAGGGCTTTGGTTAGATTTCACCAGTCGTCTTCATCTTTAGCCTTTAAATCAATACTTCTCCATCCATCATCTCTTACTTCACGCTTCATGGTCCTCAGCCATGTAGGACTGGGTCTTCTAACTCTTCTAGTGCCTTGTGGAGCCGAGTTAAGAGTTTGGTGAACTAATCTCTCTTGGGGAGTACGAAGAGCATGACTAAACCATCTCCATCTACCCTCACTATGATCTCATCAACATGTGGCACTCTAGTAATCTCTCTTGTAGTTTTATTTATAATCCTATCCTGCCATTTAACTCCCAAGGATTTGTTCTCAAATCTACAAAATAGGTCAAATATTTTTTCATTGTCATATCACCATTCACGTTCATACAGTAACACCGCTCTCACTAAACTAATATATAGCCTGATTTCTATTATAATTTCAGGCCATTTAATTTCCAAATTTTACTTAACCTAGCCGTTGTCTGATTTGCTTTTTGGAATCTTTCATTAACTCAAATTTTAAAGATCCCCTATTAGAGATCCTAGTTCTGAAATATTTAAATGATTCAACCTCATATATCCGTTTTCCTTCATCATCTCTGTCTTTCTTCTATTTACCTTAAGCTTAAATTCATGTGATATTTCATGCATTATGGTAAGCAAGCTTTGCAAGTCCTGTGGTGTTTTGCTAGTAAGGACAGCGTCATCAGCATACTCTTAGGTCAACTAATATTCAGTTACCAATCCCGTCTAATCCCTCTGCACCATTCCCGACTGTTCTATGCTTTACAAAATCCATGAGGAGAATAAACAGCATAGGTGACAACACAATCCCTTGGAGTACTCCACTTTTCACTGGGAATTCCTTTGATATGAGTCCACTAAAATTAACTTTACACTTGCTATGCTCATGAACAGACAAAGTCAAATGTACATATTTAAGGGTAACTCCATAATAACGTAGGACTCTCCATAAAATTGGCCAGTGCACGCTATCAGAGGCTTTTTCATAGTCCAAAAATGCTATCAAAGGGGGATTTATATACTTTACCCATTGCTGTACCATATATCTTGAAAGTAAAAAATCTGGTTATTACAACTTCTGCCTTTACTAAATCCTGTTTGTTCATCTCTCAACTTTTCCTAAATTTTTATCTCTAGTCTCTTTAGAATGATGATACGATAAATTTTAATAACAACGTACGTAAGTATGATGCCCCTGTAAATATTGTAATTAGTCAGATATTTGTTTGCCATTTCCAGCAGCTTTCATTCATCAGATTTTCCTCTTCACGACACTTGCTACAAAATAATCGTGTAAGTATTCTTGGAGTCACATCATTTTCGGGCAATATCATCTCCATATTTATTCCATCGTATCCAGGGGTATTTCATCATTTTAGTTTTATAATGATAGCTAAGAATTCTAATAAACTGAATTCATTCATGGGCTCATCAAGGTCTTCCTTAGCTTCAGGTATATCAATCAAACTATTCCCTTCATATTTCTTATTCAAGGCCTCACTGAGGTGTTCAATGTAACGTTGCCTCTCTTCATCTTCTGTTATTAAAACAGATCCATCTCTCTTTTTGATATGTATATGGTTCTTCTTTGCCCCAGTAGAAATTTAATTGATCATTGTGTGAGTAATTCTTACATCATAGCCACTCCCTGAATTCATAGCTTTGTCAGCATGATCTGCTTTCCTGTCTAAATTTTCTCTCCAGTCATTCCTGACTTTTCTTTTGACTTCATATTCAATACTGGAATACTTAGCATGCTTTACTTTGTAATTTTCAATACTTTCTCAAAAACTTTCAATACTCAAGTTCTATCTTTGTCTCCCTTTTTATATTACCCCAAGTGTCAGTTGATATCCATGGTTTTCTTCATGTAACTGCATATCCTAGAACGTTACTACCAACTGACTGATACATATTCTTATTATCACACAATTCTTCATTAATTGTCTGCTCTTCGTCACTTTAAAGTGTCTAAGACTGCAAAACGACTCTTACATTCAATTACAAAGGTTACTCTATGCTCATCTCCTCTCATCTTATGGAGACATAGTTATATGAAACCTAGGTACTCTATTTACATTTTTGTTGGGTGCTTTCAATTCTAATTTCCGTGTGGCAAGGAGGAGCTAGTGAGCACTAGCAATATCTGCACCTCTATAGCTTCTTACATTTCTCAGAGTCCCTTTTCTCTCCTTATTGATGGCTATGTCATCTAACTGGATTTTGTAATTTCCACAGAGTGAAGTCCATGTATGTTTGGGGATATACAGTATATATATATATATATATATATATATATATATATATATATATATATATATATATATATATATATATGTATGTATATATATATATATATATACATTATATATATATATATATATACATATATATATATATATATATATATATATATATATATATATATATACATACATATATATGTATATATATATATATATATATATATATATATATATATATATATATATATGTGTGTGTGTGTGTGTGTGTTTGTGTATATATATAAATATATATATTTATATATACATATATATATATATATATATATATATATATATATATATATATATATATATATATATAACCAAATATGTTGATCTTTTTTATAAATGTAGTCAAAGAAAAATATATATCGTAACATTATTTATATGATAAGATAAGCTGTACCTTACAACATGAAAACAGTTGTATGACGTTCAGTTTTCCAGACCGTAATCCGAAACATTAGCCTTATTACACCAATCCACATCATTTTGAATATTTTATGACAGAGTGTAATCAACTGTCATTGTTATATGTAAAGTGATAATTCTAACATTTTACATATTTAAATAAGGTTGAAAATAATATATCGTTGCGGTTAATTTATGATGATTTAATATGGGAAATTTATTCGTATTATTTTCCTGAAATACCTCGATATCATTTATTGTATTTCTTTTTAAACCCGTCGAAGAACATGGAATGTATATCGAGGTTAAGGAGGGTACATTTCACGTAATTTATTTAAGGAGGATCGTCGTACATATTTGGAAACCTCGTCTGAAGATATACTCATTCTCATTGCTAATATTCTTAACTTGGAAATTCATATTTTATGAGATTATTTACGACTCCTTAAGGCCTAGGATGTGGATAAATTATGTTAGGAAAAGGAACTTTAATCTATACTTATCTCAAGACGACCGCAGCATACATCGTTTTTTTTTTTTTTTTTTTTTTTTTTTTTTTCATGAAAAATAATCTTGAAATTTAATTAACTCAAAACTCATAAATTTCTACATTTAAAGCGCAAAAGGATTTCGATACTGAAAACTTAAAACGTTTTTCATAACGATTTTGTTGTCTCATATATAAAGTGGGATTTTAAAATAGGTGTGTTTAGAATTTCATAAAAAATGTATGAGAATTTTAAAATATCTTTATATTTGAAACTATGGCATTAACTATAATAGAAATTGGATTTTGAGTTGTCACAGCTTAGAAATTCAAAATTTTATGGTAGACACTTACTATTGTAAAAGGTTCATTCATTTCAGAAATAGTAAACCTGAATGGAATTACTTAAAACGTGTTACTGAGGCCTCTAAAAGATGGATAAAGAAGAAACTTTTTATTCAAAATTCCATATGTAGGAATACGTACTGTGTTAATTCTCGTGAGAGTTTTATCATGCTTTGAGCATGCCGGCATCATTACCAAGACACGTTATCGGTATTTTGAAGGTATAATTTTGAACGTGGTATCCAAAGAACACGAATAAGCACCGTGTAATTGTTCTATGATAACTACAGTTTCTGAACTGTTTTCATAAATGAAAAACCCATTTTTCAATTGGTTTAAAGGCCGCTCATGATTAGCAGACAGGGTATATTAGAACACCTATTTCTAATATAACGTAAGTATATTTATTTTCCCCTCTTTGAGATGGGATAACTTAACGTAGTGAACGACTGTGTGTATCACCATGGACAGCAAAGTTGTAAGCAATCAGACAAAAGTCTCCCACCATCAATGATCCGCAATGCCAGCGTGTAATGAAAGCTGGTTAAACGCCAGACATGAATAAGGACATGTCTAAGGCATTTGTCCTGCAGTGGCCTTGTTGATATGTTACTTCCAATAGATAGAAAATTTAACAATTTGTTATCAACTTACCAAAAAGGCCTATCTCTTAAAATCTTATCTCCTTTATATCGATTTATTTCGTGGTTATCCTTCATTTTAATAAAATCATTATTCCATTAAAAAATATAAGGGCACTGGTGCTTTATTGCCTACCATTTACTGATACTCCTCAACAATGGTTTTTGATTAGATTGTTATTGTACCTGAGCAACAAAAATTAAACCCTTTCCTTCTAAATACTTTCTTCCAGCTCTATTAAAAGATAACGTTTAAATTGAACATCAAATTACTCTGGTAATCATAGATAGAAAAAAAGGGATCATATAGAACTTTTCTTTTCTAATATTTGGTGCCACTGTTGTCTTTTATTTCATTCTCTGATTGATCAAACATCAAACTCTCCTCTTTCCAATAAGTGAATTCCTAAAGGCAGCGAGAGAGAGAGAGAGAGAGAGAGAGAGAGAGAGAGAGAGAGAGAGAGAGAGAGAGAGAGAGAGAGAGATCTTATTACAACGGTAGAATCGGTTATGACAGATACATTTATGGAATCTATTGACTTTATGGAGCAGGGTGGCATGTTATTGGAAAATTTCTCGTCGTGGAAGACCTTTCAAGGGACTCATTCTCTCCCGAGTTCATGTACCAATGCCCCAGTTTATCTTCCAAAAAATTTACTATTTTATATATTAGGATGAGGACGTTTGCAATCTTGTTTTTATCTCTCTCTCTCTCTCTCTCTCTCTCTCTCTCTCTCTCTTGGAAAATAATAATAATAATAATAATAATAGCAATAATAATAATAATAATAATAATGATGATGATGATGATGATGATGATATTAATAATAAAAGTTAAATAAAATAAAATTCAGAAAAAAATGAAAATATGATATGCTAAAAATGTATATAAGATTTTTTTAAACCAGAATCTAAATAAAATAATAATATCTATAGGTATAGAGTCGATTAAGTAATTAACTTTACAGTCTTTCATTACAGGACTTAATCAATATTGCAGTTAGCTATGTGGTAAATTATTTCTCTCATCCTAAATTCGGCTGGCGTTAAGTCACTTACTGTCTCTGATACTTTCTTTGGGTGTCTGATAATATATAATCTCCTATGGTTAATATCTGGTTACTATTTCATAATAAATAGTAACCACATCCGTCCATTATTAATCATATTACTTTGTACGTATCAGTAAAAATATCCAGTTTTATCATAAACTCTCCTACTTAGTTTACTGTAATCTAATTCTGATCACAAGGATGCAAACCAAAATTATCATTAAAAACCATTTTATTATCTGCCACATTTATGATGCAAGAAACGTTTTCTTAATTTCGTATAATGTTTCTTTCATTATTATACCTCAACATTCATTAAGGAGAAGGAGATGTCATTCTTAGTCCACCCTTCTTTACGGCTAAATAACTGTAAAAAGAAATACTCCAGAATGGAAGTTCTCGATCATTTTCAAGCGAGGATACACTTAATTCTTTATGGAGATATCCTGGTATGTATTCTAGAAATCGAGCTTACTTGTTTTTTTTTTTTTTTTTTTTCTGCTGAATTTTCATTGGCAACTGTTGGGGAAGAGGTGTTAGAAGCTGTATTGCTAATCTCGTTCCATAATGTGTAAGGTTGGACTCGCCACCATGGACAAGTTCTGAATCAGCAAGCTGTACATCCACCCAGCCTCTGGAAGAGTCTTCCATAGCTGGTAATCTCAATATTGAGGTATGGAGTCAATTTATCTGTGACTGGCCCGGCTGCACATTAGGCCAGGTGAAAGACCAGGCAAATTGTCTCCTCACTCCTTACTCAAGATCAAATTAAGCTGTCGCTGGAAAGTACACGCATCATATCGTCTGCTGGATTGCAGGAAGAACTTTTTAGTGTAGTGCTAAGGCTGAGCTTCTCTTTTATGATCCGCAATGCCTTGAGATTTTCATACTATATAGACTGTCCGTGTTTCTTTTGAATATGTTCATGTTCCAAATAATACTTGCTCAAGTTATATCTTCCATGGGTCCGTTGAGCATGTGTATTAATCCCTCCCTCCTGGTAGGATAACATTTAGAGATGTGCATCGTGGTCATACCTGTATATCCGTCGGGACATCGTCGGAAAGGGCATGTATGTTTTTAGATGCCATTAGTTCTCTTCAGCGTGTCTCTCATGGGTGGAGCCTAGTTTTCCTTTTTTAATAAAGTTCCATATCCTCACTGTCAGGAAATATATGTCAAAAATTATGCCGCTTTTGGAATCCATGGTCGAGAAGTTCCTGTCGATGAACTTCTGAAGGGTTCTTTTATTGTCCATGGACTGGTGATCCATCTATAGCTTGTAATAAAAACCTATTTTCTGCTTTTTCTCCAGTTGAGCATCTTACCACTGGTTTCATGTTTTTCCGACTTTCTTGTTAACCTGTTTCCTGAAATATCCATTGTCTATCAGCACTACTAATACTCGATCTAGTTTACCATTGGCTGCTGTCCACTTAGAACAGTGTAAGATGGCTTGTCTAGCAAACCCCCTTATGGTGGTGGCCCATATCAGGTTGAGCGCTTGCTGTTCCTGCTAAGGTAAATGCCAAGGTTCATACATCTGTTGTGGACATTGGTATACAATTCATCGTCATTTATTTCATGCTTAAGATTAAGGAAGAGAATGGTTTTCAGTGATCTGCTCAATCTAGGGGGCTGCATCCTTTGAACATCTGACGCAACACTGCACAATATCCTGCGCAGTGATCTTTCTCATGTGCATCATCAAAGATGGACTTTAGTCTTTTGTCAAAGTATACCATCATTCAACTGCATGACCCGTTATATCAGTGATACATTTCTCTTATAAATATTTTGCAACAATCCCTCAATCCACATACCCTTCACTTTATCTAAGTAATTTTAGTCCTGGCTTTTTCTCACAATCTGTTGTTTGTCTTAGTTTCTCAATCCAAATTATATTTTACCCTTTCCTTTAGAAACTATATGACCTAATCTTCTCTTATCCCCTTTATCTTCATGCAATAGAAACCTTTTGTTATCCAAAATAGCTCAAAAGCCCTTCAGTTAACATACGATATAATTAACGTATCATATCATCTCATTCAGGATCTGATCATCCTCTGTTTTATTATTATTATTATTATTATTATTATTATTATTATTATTATTATTATTATTATTATTATTATTATTATTATTATTATTATTATTATTATTATTATTATTATTATTATTATTCAGCCTCTTGATTGTCTTTCTTACATTCTGAACAGTAACTTTCAACATCCTTTATCGCTTATTACTGATATTTCACTTTCATCAAATCAAAATACTCACTCAATTGACCAAAATTTGTATTCAGTTCAAATACCATCAATAAATGTGTATATTTTGTCTTGAGATCCAATGCAATTTATTATTATTTCCTGAATTTAAATCCACGAAGAATAACCTTGTGTGTCTCGACATGATGTACAGTTTCAAAATATCCTCTTTTTTATGCTGAATCTTTCATATTCCAATCCTACCATCTGCTATTTTTATTCACATTCCCAACCTTTCATATCAACAAAGGCTCGCAGATATCCATTCATTGTGCAATTTCATAAAATCTAAATTTTTAAAAGCTGTAACAAAGTGCTAATAGGAATAATTCTTTTAGAAAATTATTGCATTACCATACATTCCGCGTGAACCAAATTTCATAAACTTGACAGAAACTGATATAGAGAAGATACAACTGATATTAAATGGGGTGTACATGAAACTACTAGGTGCCACTGACATATAGGCCTATTCTATGAAAGCTCAGGGAAAAGGTAAATATATTGAAATGATAATCCTGGACATACAAAATAAAAAGAATGGATAAGTTGAAATCAAGCAACAATGTATTTACAACAGTTAAAACTAGATATAAATTAAATGAAAAAAATGAAAAAGGCAGAAATAAAATCCCGAAAAAAAAAAACTGGATACTGAAAAATGAAAGAAGCCTTTGAAAGCGAATTGACTGGAGAAGTATAAAAGCAATGGAAGTAAGAAAATGAATAGAACATATATATGAAAATACTTTTACATATGTGTCATATTTCAGAGCAAGGAATATAAAGCGAAAGAAAGGAAAATATAATAAAGCTCCTGCAACCATCTGAGGAAGACATAAAGAAAATATTAGAAACATTTTTACTTAGTGAAGGCTTTATTGAAAATATAAAAAAAAGTCGTTTTATATATCACATGAGGAAAAAAGTACAATACGAAATAAAAGAGAGAAAAAAAATCACACAAACATTAGAGGCGCCGTTGCAAAGGCTATGCCTCGCCCTCTGAACCTCAACTTGAACTTCCCTCGAGTCTATGGCCTATTTCACCGGTATAATAATTCAAGAACATACTCTCTCCTTAATTGTTCAACTTCAAATGTCCTCGCTCCACCTTACCTCATCTTCTTCCTTGGTTCCCAGCACTCTATTCACAACACCAAGTGTAATAAGCTTATTCATGCTTCTACGCTTCTCATAAGCATAATCTTGTTTTCAAGCTCCTCACACGCCTCTCTGTCACCATTCCCATTGTACAAAGAAAATGGTATTCCTCCTCTTCATCCTCTAAGGACGGTTCCTTAAGGCACTCTTACACCCGAAGGCCCCTTTGGTACAAAACCAAGACCACAAGAGGCATCCTGCTCATAATTCATTTTTTCTTAGAATATAGTTCCATTTTCTGTCTTGAATGCAAGTGACCACTTACTCATATGTCATCATATTCAGATAGAAATCTTATTGCACGTGGGCATTTGTTATTTGGTAGCATATATATTTTTTTTCCATTTGTCACTATAAGAATTTATCTGTTAATTTACTTATTAGATGCTCATAAATTCCCCTTTCATGCACATGTTATATTGTAAAGTATATATTTATATATGCACATACGCATACATACACACACAAACATACATACACACACGCATATATATATATATATATATACATATATATATATATATATATATGTATATATATATATATATATATATATGTATATATATGGATAAATATCAACACAACATCGTGTTCAAATAGAAATAAATTTCTACCTCATACTTGGGATCGAACGCTAGCCCCTTCTAATGAAAGGCCAGGTCGAAACCAACTTTGCCACGAGAGGCCATAAAAGAAATCGGAACCTGACGCTACCCAGCTGTCCGAGGATTTACCTGGCGAGACATCAGTCTCTTACCAGCGAGTTTTACCCGATTTCCCGGCCCACCACGTGACACAATTGGTAGTAATTCATTCAAATTACCCCTAATGAGTCAATATGGATAAATATCAACACAACATCGTGTTCAAATAGAAATAAATTTCTACCTCATACTTGGGATCGAACGCTAGCCCCTTCTAATGAAAGGCCAGGTCGAAACCAACCTTGCCACGAGAGGCCATAAAAGAAATCGGAACCTGACGCTACCCAGCTGTCCGAGGATTTACCTGGCGAGACATCAGTCTCTTACCAGCGAGTTTTACCCGATTTCCCGGCCCACCACGTGACACAATTGGTAGTAATTCATTCAAATTACCCCTAATGAGTCAATATGGATAAATATCAACACAACATCGTGTTCAAATAGAAATAAATTTCTACCTCATACTTGGGATCGAACGCTAGCCCCTTCTAATGAAAGGCCAGGTCGAAAACAACCTTGCCACGAGAGGCCATAAAAGAAATCGGAACCTGACGCTACCCAGCTGTCCGAGGATTTACCTGGCGAGACATCAGTCTCTTACCAGCGAGTTTTACCCGATTTCCCGGCCCACCACGTGACACAATTGGTAGTAATTCATTCAAATTACCCCTAATGAGTCAATATGGATAAATATCAACACAACATCGTGTTCAAATAGAAATAAATTTCTACCTGGCCTTTCATTAGAAGGGGCTAGCGTTCGATCCCAAGTATGAGGTAGAAATTTATTTCTATTTGAACACGATGTTGTGTTGATATTTATCCATATTGACTCATTAGGGGTAATTTGAATGAATTACTACCAATTGTGTCACGTGGTGGGCCGGGAAATCGGGTAAAACTCGCTGGTAAGAGACTGATGTCTCGCCAGGTAAATCCTCGGACAGCTGGGTAGCGTCAGGTTCCGATTTCTTTTATGGCCTCTCGTGGCAAGGTTGGTTTCGACCTGGCCTTTCATTAGAAGGGGCTAGCGTTCGATCCCAAGTATGAGGTAGAAATTTATTTCTATTTGAACACGATGTTGTGTTGATATTTATCCATATTGACTCATTAGGGGTAATTTGAATGAATTACTACCAATTGTGTCACGTGGGTGGGCCGGGAAATCGGGTAAAACTCGCTGGTAAGAGACTGATGTCTCGCCAGGTAAATCCTCGGACAGCTGGGTAGCGTCAGGTTCCGATTTCTTTTATGGCCTCTCGTGGCAAGGTTGGTTTCGACCTGGCCTTTCATTAGAAGGGGCTAGCGTTCGATCCCAAGTATGAGGTAGAAATTTATTTCTATTTGAACACGATGTTGTGTTGATATTTATCCATATATACTCATTAGGGGTAATTTGAATGAATTACTACCAATTGTGTCACGTGGTGGGCCGGGAAATCGGGTAAAACTCGCTGGTAAGAGACTGATGTCTCGCCAGGTAAATCCTCGGACAGCTGGGTAGCGTCAGGTTCCGATTTCTTTTATGGCCTCTCGTGGCAAGGTTGGTTTCGACCTGGCCTTTCATTAGAAGGGGCTAGCGTTCGATCCCAAGTAAGAGTAGAAATTTATTTCTATTTGAACACGATGTTGTGTTGATATTTATCCATATTGACTCTTTAGGGGTAATTTGAATGAATTACTACCAATTGTGTCACGTGGTGGGCCGGGAAATCGGGTAAAACTCGCTGGTAAGAGACTGATGTCTCGCCAGGTAAATCCTCGGACAGCTGGGTAGCGTCAGGTTCCGATTTCTTTTATGGCCTCTCGTGGCAAGGTTGGTTTCGACCTGGCCTTTCATTAGAAGGGGCTAGCGTTCGATCCCAAGTATGAGGTAGAAATTTATTTCTATTTGAACACGATGTTGTGTTGATATTTATCCATATTGACTCATTAGGGGTAATTTGAATGAATTACTACCAATTGTGTCACGTGGTGGGCCGGGAAATCGGGTAAAACTCGCTGGTAAGAGACTGATGTCTCGCCAGGTAAATCCTCGAACAGCTGGGTAGCGTCAGGTTCCGATTTCTTCTATGGCCTCTCGTGGCAAGGTTGGTTTCGACCTGGCCTTTCATTAGAAGGGGCTAGCGTTCGATCCCAAGTATGAGGTAGAAATTTATATATATATATATTTGTATATTCATATATATATATATATATATATATAAATATATATATATATATATATATTTATGTATATATATATATATATATATATTAAATATACATATATATAAATATATTATATAGATGTATATATATAGACATATATATATATATATATATGTGTGTGTGTGTGTGTGTGTGCGTGTATGTATATATATATATATATATACATATATATGTATATATATATATATATGTATATATATATGTATATGTGTGTGTGTGTATATAAATGTGTTTATATATATATTATATATATATAAATACTTATACACACACACACATATATATATATATACAGTATATATATATATATATATATAAATATATATATATATATATATATATACATATATACTTACACTGACACACACACATACACAGACATGCATATATATATATATATATATCTATATATATAGATATATATATGGATATATATACATATACATACATATATATATATATATATATACATATATACTTATACTGACACACACACATACACAGACATGCATATACATACATATATATATATATATATATATAGACATATATATATATATATATATATCAAAGCTTTTTAGGTTAAAGACATCATTACAGCAATTGATTTGATAAATTTCTGGTTAGATTTGATTATGCCAAAAAGATATGACAGTACCTTCAAACCTGTTGTTACATACGTACCAGGATAGAGACCATCCATTTTATTTGTGTAGAGAACTGGAAACGTTGATATTATCAAGAGTAGCCGTAATTTTTAATACAACCTCTGCGACTGCCATATGATAGGATATATAACAAACTGGAAAAGAAATAAACGTTCGGAATTATTGTACATATCAACATACCAAAAATGAATTTTAGAACTATAGGACTTACTGCATATGTTAAGTATCAATGTATGTACCTGTATTGGAGAAAATAAGTAAAATGAACCTCTGGAAAACGAATATTGATGTTTAAAATGAACATAAAATGTGAAGCAATGTTTTCAGTCAAAATAGCTGAAAAGCCTAATGAATTTTTTTTTAAGAGGTTAGTGTGTTGAGATAGTCATTTCTAAAATCAAAACTTAAATGTCATTACTTAATATATGCATGTGTAATTAATCAGGGTATGAATTTGTAAAAGCATAAAAAATATAAATCCACATTTGTCCACGTTGAATATTTCATTTTATACTAACACAATATCCACAATATCTAAAGGCTAAGTTCTTCTTGAATATACTTGCTATTTTTCTTCTTTTTCTTTAGATTTCTTCAATTAAGGAGTTACCACAAAAGATCATCTCTCTCTCTCTCTCTCTCTCTCTCTCTCTCTCTCTCTCTCTCTCTATTCATTTTTATCTATCAAATCCTCCTATGTCACGCCAATTGTTCTTACACTTTCTATTACTGAATCCATAAATCTTCTCTTAGACCTTCCACTCTTATTTCCACCTTCATCCTTAGCATTCCCCCCTCACCATAATCTTCCTACCTTCTCTTCACCTGACCGAACCACCTTGCTATTACCTTATATCCTATCTTTCCATAACAATTGACATATGCAATTGTTATGATGAATTTATTCATGATGTTATCTTTTCTCATTAAGTAACAACAGAACATCAACTTTTTAATTTCTGCAACTCCCACCTCTTCTTCTTGTTTCTAAGTTAAAGGTAAAATCTCCAAACCATAAAGCATAGCTGGTCTTACCATTACCTCATAGAACTTCCTTTTAGACATCCTGGTATCTTTTTGTTGCATACCACAACTGATATTCTTCTCCAGGCTTTCCACAAAGCTTAAATTCTCATTCATACCTTACCATGACAACACCGTGCCCCACTCATTTTATATTGTTGATCCTGAATATTTGAATTCATCTCCTTTTTTTCAGTATATATATATATATATATATATGTATATATATATATAGAGATATATATATATATATACATATATATATATATATATATATGTATATATATATTTATATATATATATATATA
>NC_090726.1:179239007-179249007 GCF_036898095.1 Palaemon carinicauda
TTCCCACCAATGGCAACCACAATGACAGTTTTTGGAAAAAGAAGGATCAGAGAGATTCCCCTGGATAGTAAAGTCTAATTAGTTTTCCTTCCAAAATATATTCCATATTTCTTCACTCTTTAATGAGTATATTAATTGATTTCAAAAGAATATGGGTCAGCTAAAATTAAAATTAAACATAATTAAAAGTAGAAAAAAAAATCTTTTTAGACTTATTGATATTCGGTAAACTGATCAGTGGATCAACACTCAAAAGAAGAATTTCAGACACTCAGATTTTATTCAACTAATTTAGAGCAAAGTTTAATAGTTGACGTTGGATCCAGTTTTTTTATTTAAACGAGAAATTGCATACAAGTTATACCTATGTTATTTGAAATTCTACCGTCATGATTCCATGTTCGTAGTATGTGTTTTAGAAGAGCCTATTAATACTAAGAAGGAAAATGGATCACTAACTCGTTCGGATTTTTGGTGAAGGATTTGACGTATTCGGGTTACAATTTAAAGTAATAAATGCCTAGTGTTTATGTAAGACAACTGCTGCTTATGTATTTGATCTGTGTAGATCATTCGCTGAATATATGAAGAAAGAAGAAAAAAGGAAAAAGGGGTGTAAAATAAAAGAAAAAAATCATGTACGGTATTGACTGATTATCAAGTAATTGTAGCATAATGTTAATTAGGGAAAGACAATAACGTCTTACCCCTCTTGTAAATTTGTCAATGACTTCAAGAGCGTAGCATAATAAGGTCATATACAAGAAGAAACTGCAAAGTAAAATATAAAGTGTTTCTTAACTTTAAAATACACCAAAAATAAAACAAGCCAAGAGAAGAAAGCCAGTTGAAGATACTTGGCTGGTGACGTTAATAACTATAATGGGATGCAACCTAAATTAACTTTTCGAACATAAAAAAGGCTTCGGCTCTCTCTAATAACTCGGCCTAGTATATAATTATGGTTACTTTCTCGCTCAAATAACCAAATTTCCATACGAGGGACATTCATGATCAGATTATCCTGACAAGTAAATGATAAAAAAAAAACGAATCTCTAAGAACTAAATACATTTTAATGATCTGATTCGATCTGATTTAATTAAGAAATCATGAATTATAATTCCGGTGAGATAGGCGAAAGGCAGATAGACCAAAATGAACTAGAAAACTGCACCGAAAAACAATTAAATTTATATACACCATTTAGATAAGAAGTAAAAAAAAAAAAAAAGAAATTCGGGTGAATCTGAATTGACAAAAAGTTATATTGATAAACTGGATACATTTTTTTCCTCTAACAGTATATTGCTCCCACACCATCAAAATATTCTTATCTTTTTTATGAATGATAGAATTTTCAGTTATTTTGAAACATATGTACAGAACAAAATATATATATCAAATTCACTGGGGATACGAATAGCATGTTTGAAAAAAAAAAAAAAAAACATAAAACTTCCATTTAAAATGTGTATAAAAAAGAAAGGTTTGTTTGGGGTAGACAGTCACTCGCCTAACTCGGTCTGGATTTTTGAAAGGGTCATACTGTGGGGGTTCCTGTCATTTGGCCTCTGGGAATATAGGTAAATGTTTTCCCGTTTTATTTAACGGTGTAATAATATATAGTGTTGCTGATACGGTTCTAAATTACTTTAAATATTGCATTTTTCGTTCAATACTCTTTTACTGCTTCCTCTGTCGCATAATTGCAATGTGCGCCATAGAACTAGTCCTATGTTTCTATAAAAGCTAAATGGTAATAGATAGTAGGTTGAGCAAGGTACCAGTCATCCCTTGAGATACTCTCTCTCATCTCTCTCTCTCTCTCTCTCTCTCTCTCTCTCTCTCTCTCTCTCTCTCTCTCTATCTTTACACATTTTCATCATTTCTTAATCACTAAACAACACCGAGATAACCGAAAAAATTTCTCCTCACTCAAGTGGCTATCTACTGCACTGTAATTGTTCAGTGGCTTTTTTCCGCTTCGTAAAGGTAGAAGAGACTCTGTGGCTATGGTATACAGCTTTACTAGTAGAAGGACAATCCAAAATCAAACATGCTTCCCTATTCTTTGGTAGTGCTATAGCCTCTGTGCCATAGTCTTCCACAATCTTGAGTTAGAATTTTCTTGCTTGAGGTTACACTCAGGTACACTATTCGACTGTTCTATCTGTTTTATTATTTCATTTCCTCGCCGGGCTATAATAATAATAATAATAATAATAATAATAATAATAATAATAATAATAATAATAATGATAATAATAATATATCCTGTTATGAAATAAATGTTGCTCGTCTGGACAGGAGGAGGGAAGAAAGAAAGCAGGAAAGAAGGTAAAGCAGAAAGTTAATTGAATGTGCAGGAGGAGCCAACGCCAAACAAAAAAGAAAGTAGCAACACTGATTAACGCGTTTTCTATATTGTCATAAAACAAGTCCCTCAGCCATCAATAAAATGAATCGGGGGATAGTCTACCTACGCAGGAACTTGCAGTCTTCAAAGGGAGCTTATGTCTTACATTAAAGTTTTAAGCATTCTCCCGAGCAATGTACTATTCTGCATTCTGGAGTATAATTGGAATAGATGGAATCATTTGATACGACAGAAATTGGTTTGGGGATTTAAATTCCATGAAGGTTGTTGTGGGTTAGAAAATACCTATTTAGATATGCTGTATATAGATAGGCACTGATATAAATGTTTTATATCTGATTAAAAGAATATATAATACAAACAACTAGAAATATACGAAGAAAAACCAAAGAAGAAATGTACAATTTGACATATATATATATATATATATATATATATATATATATATATATATATATATATATATATATATATATATATATATATATATGTGTGTGTGTGTGTGTGTGTGTGTGTGTGTGTATTGAGAAGGGAAAACAATTTGCAAGTAAATTAAAATAATAAATGAATAACCAATGTAGATAACAGAATTTTCCATCATTAGAACCACGTTTAAAGTCATTTCGTAAGTATTAATCTTAATATAAATGTCCTGTTGAAACTTCAAACAGGAAGAAAGTAGTTTTCAATTTAACATAATTTTTTATCTGAAATATCAAAATAAATCCAGTATTATGGTTTAATACTGTTTCCATTTTGGCAAAGAAGGTGGTACATTCAAGTTTAATGTTTTTCTATATCGTCATAGAATTCTCTTACCTTTCTTCTATTTTTTTCCTTTGAGACATTTTTCTTTCAAATTTGGAAACTATCTGAGTGTAAGTCATTACATAACAATTGTTTTCCATAAAAATTCTATCAGAATTGCATTAAATTCTTTCATTAAATTTCGGTAAAATATTGAGAATGATCAAGCAGACTTTGCCATATGAGATTGAAGATTCATCTTCCTCAGATTTATTTCAAACTCTTTTTCAGTATATCTAGCTTACTTAAATGGAAAGAAAAATTCTCTCTCTCTCTCTCTCTCTCTCTCTCTCTCTCTCTCTCTCTCTCTCTCTCTCTCTCTCTCTCTCTCTCTCTTTACAAAGAGAGAGTTTCTTTTGTACGCTGCAACCTTACCAACCTTGTGAGCTAAAGATATGGGCGTTTGGGATAGCCTATAGGTCTATCTACTGAGTCATGACCAGCCATTGCCTAGCCCTCCTTGGTCCTAGCTTGGGTTGAGAGGGGGATTGGTCGCCGATCATATGTATATATGGTCAGTCTCCAGGGTTTTATCTTGCTTGATAGGGCAATGTCAGTATCCCTTACCTCTGCCAATCATGAGCGGCCTTTCAACCTTTAAAGTTTTAAATAGGAGGGCTTGATAAACATCCTCAGTTATATTCTATATCAATGAACGTTCAGAATACATCGTGGATGTTTCAGAACAGTATGAAGAATTTCCTTAGTTATACTCAACATCAATGAACGTTCAGAATATATCGTGGATGTTTAAGAACGGCATGAAGAATTCCCCCCTAGGTTTCAGCACTTCCAAACTTTTCTCATAAAACGAGGAACAAATCATGAAGAAAAAATCTGCTCGATTTTTCAGGTTGATTTAGACACATTGTAACCCAAATGAAATAAGTTTTGGCCTGTCAGAGCACGTAACGAACTGCGCTCTACCTTCTCTTTATAGAATAAAATAAAATAAAATCTTTTTATATACGTTTTCTCCTGGAAAATCTAAACGAAACCCAGTCAAAGTTTTTGTATCCATTTGTAAAAAAAAAAAAGAATATATAAACAAAAAATAAAAACTTCATTTCGAAGCGTATTAGAAAATGTTTTTAGTCCAGGTTTCCACGGTAACTCAAGCCCATAAAAGAGAGCAGCGGGCGGTCTGTAACGCCAGTGAGTTAAAGTTTTTCTGTATTTATTTTCGACAGGTTATTATAAATATACTTTTTTAACTCTCTCTCTCTCTCTCTCTCTCTCTCTCTCTCTCTCTCTCTCTCTCTCTCTCTCTCTCTCTCTCTCTAATTAACTTATGATTTCTTTTAATGAATCGAGGATTTGTGGTAATGGCTAGATGGTTAATCAGATGGAAAAAGGGAAAGATTTTTGCCTGACTGATTTAGGATAATAGCTTGATGATTAATCTTATGGAGAAAGGAAAAAAAATGATAGATTAAATGATTTGGTGTAATGGTTCGATGGTTAGTCTCCTGGAGAAAGGTAAAGATGTTTGACTGACTGAATGAGTTGGAATAATGGTTCGATAGTTAATCTTATTAATAAAGGTAAAGCATTTTAACTGACTGAATGATTTAGGGTAATGGTTCGATGGCTAATCTTATGGTGAAAAGCAAATATTGTTCATATTTTCCTCATTCCGGTCTAGGTTATCATAGCTAGGCATTCAAAGGACGTTATGAAAAGGGGGGTTAAGAGATCACTGCGCTTATTCCTTTTACAAAAAGCAAGGCAAGTGATTCACTTTCCATCATGCCCAGTCCCAACCAATCGCCATATTTATGATCTGGTAACAAGGTCAGGTGGGTCAAGTGAAGTTCTAAGGATTAGCAATGCCCTCCCTAGAGTCTCCAAAAGCATCGGATGATCATTTAATTAGATCGTTGCGTTATTGAAAATAGGGAAATATTGTGTTCAGGGAAAGATAAAATATATCTGTATTATTAACCTAACACATCTCCAAAGATTTTCATAGCTGTGAAGTTATACTTAATCTACACAACTTTCACCCTCAGTCGCAAGATGTGAGGTGTTGAAAGAGGGCATCGTGAAATATTTTCCTTTGTGCTGTCTTGAACGCTGTCTTAAATTCCAGTTCCATAGTGTCTTTTAGAATTTACTTAAGAAGTTAAATTGTTTCATTACGCTAACTATCTCGGGCAAGGAGACTTTTTATTAGGCGAGCATATTTGTTTTCTTGTTAGCAGGATCTCGAAAAAAAGTTTTTTTCGTGACTTTAGAGAAATATCTGGATTTCACAAAAAAATTTCTTATATCATGAATATAAAATTGGTCAACCTTTTATGAAATGTGGAATCGTGAGATTTTTACTGCTTGTGTCCGTATGAGATATGTCAAAACTCTCCAAAAGGTCCTGATATTGTTCCATGGCTCGAATTCAATTGCTTCTCATAAAAGGTTTTTTTTGGTAGAATATGCGATCGAATTTGAGGAAAATAATCTGGAAATTGTAATAGAAAATTGCCCTGCTAATATAGGAGATTATATAAAAATTATGCAAACGATAATATAAGCATCAAATTTGGCACATTTAATCTCCAAGTCATACTAATCAAATTTGGCCATTGAAAATCAAAAATATTAGCAATTTTTCAATATGGCCACCAAATTAGACTCCTAACGTTTACTCTTTTTTAGATGTATTTTTACCTGCCACAGTTGTATGATCTACATACGAATTCCTATGATTTTAAGGGTGCTGACGTAGATTTAATGTTCAGAGAGCACATTGCTACAATTTGTCCAAGAATGTACTGTTTATAAAGTAAAAAGATACATATGTTCCAAGAATATACTTCTTGTAAAGTACACCGCTACATAATCTTCATCCTATTTTTCTTCACTACAGATCCATGGTAAACTGCATTGGCTTACAACCTAAACTAGATGAGAGAAGCACACAAAAAAATCTCTACGCATGACGAAATTGTATGTAGCTTCAAAATTTCAAGTGAATGAACTTGATGCACTACTAAGACACATTGATGACATCACTGCTGTCAAACTCAGACTGTGGTTTAGCTTCAGCTAAGTGGGGTATGTTTAATGATATTAAACAAACTACTGGTATCCTAAATGCTGCCAAAGTGACCACAAATCAGTTAGGCTGTCAAACTTGAATGGACAGGACATACCAGTGTGCGAGGGCTAAGCTTAAGATAATAGGATTTTAGTTATCCGGATGATTACACAGGACTTGGGACACTGGATAAACGAGCAGACTAGTTATAGGGAACGGCGAGAGAATCTAGTTGTATTTCATACAAAACTGTATTTAATATACACGTACAGGGTGGCGAAAGGATAAACCCTTGTTTCTGAACATCATACTGATCATAAACGCTAATTTTACTGGAAATTTGTAGAACACTAATTGGACCAAGGGTTCTCTATGTCATAATTCTAAGAAAGAAATTCGAGAGTCCCCCAGTCCAATCCTGCCAGAAGAGGGATTAAGGGCTATATGATCTTTGCAAAGAAAATCACTATTTCACTCACTCAATGCAGTGTCAGTCAAGTCACACCCTCCAAGTCTTGATGATGGTAGTGTGAAAGAAGAAACCTTATGACAGAAGAAGGCACCATATAATGTGAGTTGTAGGGTTCTGTTTAACAACACAAAGTTATGCTGTGCTGAAAAATTATCAACCTTTGCTAGTAACCGTTAATAAGGGCAGTATAAGTAAGAGCCTACGGAAGATTCAAGAAGCTAAAACACACCCCAAAAGAGGGGAGCGTAGAGAAGCAATGACAATGCAAGTAAATAAGAAAATAAGCAATTATACCAAAGCACTCAATGATAATAGAAAAACTCTTCAGCAAACTAAGTGGAGGTGTCATAGCACAAGAGCTGAAATATCATCCTGCCTGCTTGGTTGCATTGTATGACCGAGAACGAGCCTACCTAAAGGTGGTAGGAGCAAGATAATTCACAGCAGCACTGAAAAGAAACATATCCAAGTGCATCCTCTAAATTAGACATTTACATAAGTGAAAGAAAAAATAGCTGCGACGATAGAGATCAAATAATTTGTCAAATTTGCTGACTTAACAATGCTTTTCCAGGAGAGGCTGGAACAGCTTAGTGATGAATTTCCTGATATTTGTTCAACTCGACTCAAGGAAATTCAGAACTGGTTGTTTACTTCTTTGCAAATAACAATGCCAGTTATGAGTGATGTTTACCAATTCACCTCAGATATATAATTTCACTTGATCAACAGCATCCAGATGTGGCCAGGTATTTTCACAGATATAACGTTGTCGTCCACAAGTCTAGAACAGAATTTTCTGCCCTGCCGATCGATCAATCGCATGAGCAAAGTAATTCAGTGATCAAAGGCGGTGGAGGAACTTTTGGGTCGACCGAAGATGAGTTAGCGATTCGTAGGTGGATGATCTCTGGACGTGAAGTTATTGGTCTACTAACTATATACGAGGCAGTATCTGATATGGAAGATATCTGTCCCTGCAGTGATACTGTAGATGGACATCCCATTCCACGAGGAATCAGCCGACCTGCTGGTGCAAGACACGAAGAACATTACAGACCCAACTCTAGCTAAAAATTAAGGCTACATATCACTGGTGGGGCAAGGGACAATTCAAATTATTAAAGTAAGGGCTAGAGTCTGAAGGCGGTAGTCATTTCTATCATATAATCAAGATAACCCCGTTTCTTTCTTTGCATAAGAACAGGTTCAAATTATTTCTAAGGAGAAAGTCCTCAATAGCGACTGTCAGTTACTCTTACGACCGTTTGTTTCCTGGCAGCACAGGCAAGGAGATTTCCAAGAAGTTTTCAAGCACGAGAATCAGTGACTTCCTGCATTTCTCAATGGCAGTGACAAGCTTCATATGTGTCAGAAATCAGAGCTGGTGGAAATTATTGTAGTGCAAGTTAACATCCCAGACAGAAAACCAAAGGCAGATGTTATCATCATTGATAGATCAGGACTTATCATTGCCTTACCTTTACGTACAGTAGTTCGAAGACATTTTATGACTATGCTGAAGAAAATATGATCACAAAAGTCGAATACTATGGTGCAAGGTATACAAGATCTATACAAGAAGTCAAGTCTGAAATCTGAGACAAGGTCGAAAAAGGTACGAGAGGGTAAAAGAATGACAGGAAAAAGTTAGACACCAGGTAATTAGCAAAGCTTCCATCGTGATACAATCAACAGGAGAGATGTTTCATTTCATTGCAGAGAACATATGCGAAGCAGAGACGAAAAGCAAAGACATCGTCCCGAAAGGAAAAGATGCCATTAACAACACAGTTATGTTTCTGGATGCATTGTCACCATGGTATGAGGAAGGTGGCAGTTGAAATTTTGTACACTACAGCGATGCACTGACTAATGAGAGAAAGTCTATCTTTAAGGTCAATGAAACAAACGTGTTAATTAGCAATATCTGTGCTGCCATCCTTACATGAAATGTGAATTGCCTTTGGCCAAGGAGCCTTTTTGAATTTGAAATCGGCTAATCGGGCAGATTTGATTACCATGACTTGGAAAAATAGTATGCCTGAGTTTATGCTTGTATCATCCTCCGCATGATTCCTCTAAAATTGTCTGTTATCCCCTGTACTATACTACCCCAGATGTCTGTTACTTAGAAAAAAAATCAAGATGATGGCCATTTGTAATGATAGGTTAAAATTGTATGATAATTATTAAAATAAACTCCAGTGACTTATCTCTGAATGAAAAAAGGGATTTAAACGTGTAATATAATAGTTCTGTATGGCAGCAATTATTCAAATTCTTTTCCTTCTATGCAATGTGTGGTTATCACTCAATTTAATTTTACTTACAATCCTTAAAACAAAGAGTAATAAATATTAAATGAATCCCTCTAAATATAGAACTATTATTTTTACATGGGTGAAGCTGAGAATAATAAAGACTGTTTGTCCATTAATGAAAAAATAAACCAATTGCCATCGTTATGTAAAGATTAAATGTAGAAACGTATTTTTTTTCTAATTCATGAAAAAAAAAGAAACAGTACAATTCAAGGTCTATATAAGAGCTTCATTTTGTGGGAGGTATCTTCTATCTACATGGTATATGGTACCTATTTATTGAATAGACTTGCTCATAATACTCCTAAATCAAACACGGTCCAAGAAATCATCAGCTGAGTACCGTAAAGCTTTTTACATAGCGCATTTTTACACATGAAATTACGTCCTACTCAAAATCAAATAATATTAGTAGCTATCTAAAACTGATAGAATCAACTTATCAGTCACCATTCTTATATATATATATATATATATATATATATATATATATATATATATATATATATATATATATATATATATATATATATATATATATAGTATATGTATATATATACATATATATATATATATATATATATATATATATATATATATATATATATATATATATATATATATATAGATATATATATATATATATATTAATTTGAAATAAGTAAAAAAGTAGAATTACATTTGTCTTTAACTAGATGTTCGAACATCGTAGCATAATTATATACACTTCTAAACAGTCAAGGGTAATGCTATCGGTTCAGTTAACAAGAGTCTGCCAGAAATTAAGTTTTTATTTCGAAAATTTTATGTGTATATTTTTATATTTCAAATTATGAATTGCAAGCTAACACTGTAAAATGGATTTTATCTAAAATAGCAGACGAAGTGTACACCATTAGTCAAAAATATGAAGTTTACGAGATATTTAACAATAAACAAATAATATATATAGACAATCATGTGATTTCTCCTCGTGATAA
>NC_090726.1:179266507-179269007 GCF_036898095.1 Palaemon carinicauda
AGTACCTGTGTCTAACAAAAATCGCACGCCCGTTCCTGCATCGTGTAAATAGAAAAGATTAGAAACATGGGAGGCCACCACCATGAGCGATGGCCTACTTACACGTTTTTTCGGCCACTGACAATCATTGGCACATTTCTTCGTGGCAGCCCCGAATCTGGAGTGGTAGTAACAAAACTGCGGAAGATGGGCAGCAGTAAGTGGCTGTAGAAGTCATTGGTTGGGGCACAAGAAAGTGGTGGGTGATGGGTGGCTTTGTAGCCGCTCCGGCTCGTCACGGGGTAGGCGTGTGTGTCCTACGGCATTCACCTTAGCTTCGGTTGACGTTGAATAGGTGTCCTCTTTGTCAGGAGGCGTTGATGGAGGTCTTGAAGGTCGTTAAGGGGCTCACCATAAGGCCGTTGGCTTTGATCAGGCGAGCGATACTGGTCATTTCCCTTAAGGCAAGCGAAGCCCTTTGGTCCCCCAATAGTTTTTGAGAGAGCTGAAAAAGCTATGCCATTTGGGCGTCTGGCGACGGCGAGTACTGCTTCAGAAGATATGTTTTGAGGGTGTCATACGCTATTAAGGTGTCTCCTTGTTTACAAAGCCAGTCTGAGATTTACGGGACGGTGTCCTTGGGTTCGCCGCAAGAACATAATCTGCTTTGGTGGTTCAGCGAGTCACGCCCTAGATGCGGAACTTGACTTCTGCGCACTGAAACTAAGCAAACGCCTCTCCGATGGCGAACGACGAAAGTTTCAATAGTAACAGTGATGGGGGAGGGGGAGGCGGGAGGAGCAAGTCGACTCCCAGGGTCACCAATGTGACGAGCCATGAGTAGGTTGTGACTCAAAAGCGGGATGAAAGAAACTTAGTAACTTTATTACAGAACATCAGTTTATATATACATCAATTACGGCCAAGAAGGCCATAACATATAACAGGCTGTTTCTTGTTCAACCAACAACGGTTTTTGTTAACATTTAACGGTGAGAAAAACAGACAAGTTGATTCAGGTCGTTACCAGTACGAGGGGAGATCGAAGATATAAAGGAGACCCTATACAAAAAAAGAGAAATGTCTTTGCTATGTACGATCGTGTGACACACGATTGGTACAATACATAAAGAGTTTATCATTTTGTTATCCAAATTACGTTCTTGCTATTTCCAGGAAGTTAATTAGACGTAATGATCCATTGATTAATATGATATTAACGGTAATGAGACTAAACCATTTTGGCCTATAAGCGATGGGATTTAATCATATCAAAACACAGTACTTGTCAGGTATTTTATAATCAAAAGCAAAGCCAAAGGCGTAATGATCAAGGGGTAACAGTCACATGATTATATTTACGGAAGTATCCACCAACGTTCCAATAATATTCTCTTCTGTATATTGCTTACAAGAAATGAAAATGTACGATTTTGATTATTCTATAATTCTCAATCAAATCTCCTTAGTTGATATATTTGATATCCATAAGTCATGTTGAAGTTGAAAGTGTGTTTTTACCTCATAAAATCGCAATTTTTCATTGGCAAACAGATTACTGATGAAGATGAATGTCCTTTGTAAAATCATTAAAAATATAAGAATTAGAATTATGGAAATAATAAAGAAAAAATTATAATTTAAATTTCTAAAAACTATTTTTATCGAAATCATTGAAATTGTCATTATTATTTAAAATATTAGAATTATTATAACTATTTCACGAAATTGTTGTTGTATTCATAAGCTGTCAAAACATTTCCCGAATATTTGGACATTACACGAAAACTTTAAATGACAGATGTAAATACTGTTTGCTCTCTTTTTAGAATATCAATGATAGATTATATTAGAGTAAATTTAAATGAGTATAAATTGAAACTGATTGGCCGACGTTGGAAACAAAATAGATATTTTAGAATATCGGATTTATGATATTCATTTGAGTTCAGTAAACTCCACTGAAATCAAGCAGCTTTATGTTGATGGTCGAATGAATTTGATATAAAGATTTAATTTCTGCCCAATGTTTCATAACCTTATAGCACGTGTGAATTAAACTCAATTTTCATAGTTTATATATATATATATATATATATATATATATATATATATATATATATATATATATATATATATATATGCACACACTTATATATATATATGTATATATATATATATATATATATATATATATATATATATATATATATGCACACACTTTTATATATATATATATATATATATATATATATATATATATATATATATATATATATATATATATATATATATATATATATATATATACATATATATATATATATATATATATATATATATATATATTTATATATATATATATATATGCACACACTTATATATATATATATATATATATATATATGTATATATATATGTGTGTGTGTGTGTGTGTGGAAGAAGGAATAGTCATACCCTGGTGAAAAGGGCTGTCATAGGGGCGTGGGGTAATCACCAAATAATAGGAGGCAGTGAATTA
>NC_090726.1:179274007-179276507 GCF_036898095.1 Palaemon carinicauda
TTTCAAAGTTATATATGTATATATATATATATATATATATATATATATATATATATATGTATATATAACATATATATATATATACATATATATATATATATATATATATATATATATATATATATATATATATATATATGTATATATAACATATATATATATATATATATATATATATATATATATATATATATATATATATATATATATATATATATTCACACACACATATATATATATATATATATATATATATATATATATATATATATATATATATATATATATATATATTCACATATATATATATATATATATATATATATATATATATATATATATATATATATATATATATATATATATACATATATATATATATATACATATATATATATATATATATATATATATATATATATATATATATATTCACATATATATATATATATATACATATATATATATATATATATATATATATATATATATATATATATATATATATATATATATTTAACAAGAGAGAAAGGAATCGATAGAAAAAGATCCGTAACTGTGTGTAAGAAACGTGGCATAACGGGAACTGTCTTTTAATGTAAAAAGAATACCGATAAGAACTGACATTAGGAATTTCTCCGGTTGATTCCTTGAGGAAAAAAAAATTACCAGTTCTACGTGACTGCAATCCTTTGGGGGATCTTGAAAGGAGGATGTGGAGGGCATATGGGATTTCTGATGAATTAGCTGATAATCAACAAAGCCATTATTCTTCTTTAAAATTTAGCTACATATGTTCTAATACCGGTTACAACACTAGCAAGAACTTTCATATCAGTTGGTTTTACTTATAATAATGAAGAAAATTTTTGACAAATAGGTAGTCTGGAACATTTTTATCATATAGTACTTGAGAGAGTGAACAGAAACAATTTAGAACTGTTTTCCAGCGTTTGGAGTGATATTAATACTCTAGAATTCGCTTATCACTAGGTTTTTTTTTTTCATTTATTTTTTTTTTCTTTCTTGAAGGCGTAGTTGTGTCCTGTTATGTTAATTGCCGTTTAATATGAATTTATTTTCCTTAAGTGTAACATCGACACTAAAGTATGATATGCCATAAGTTTTTAAATGACACTTGATTTCCATATACGTTGGAGCTTTCATCCAAGTTGCAAAATATCTAACTTAGATCATATTACTATTTGTAATCATCAACTATACGGACATGTAATTAAAAAAAAATGAGGGTTATAAAGAAAGTGTCGAATCACGATAACTTAGATAAAAGTCAGAAAATTATGAAAATAAAACTGCTTATTCCATTCAAAATCCCGCAAGCTTCCCCCATTCAGATTCATTTATACAAAGTCGTCGTAATCTCATCTATTTACTATTAATGGCATTTTGTTCTATTGTGAGGTTGCCTTCACAAATTGCTTTCGCTTTGTAATCTTTATTTTTGGCCCTTGTTCTTATTATTTTATCTAACAAGGTAAATTTTTACCGATTCTTCAACTTCAATACCCCTCTTTCTATAGAAAAAAATTAAGATTCATTGAAATGGAATATATCAATATAAGTTTTTCAATAGATGAAGGATTCTTACCAGGGCTTCAGAAAAGTTAACGACCAATATTACAAGCAACATAATTTTTCGAAGAAATTTACGGTTTCACTTTTCAATGACATCACCGCTTAATCAACTCAGGCTAGATGAAGCTAAAAAGAGAAGCTTACTTTCCCCTTCAGAAAATCTAGTTTTATAAACTGCGTTGATATCGGATTCAATTTTCTTTAAAACTGAAATGGGTTGGATTAAAACGAAAGGAAAGAAATAAAGAATGGAAGGAGAAAATATAGATTTTTAGACGATAAAGTAGTGGATATGATTATTCTTCCTGCTTATCATAAAAGGGGGTTGGATTAAAAGAAAAAGAGAGAAGGAATAGAAAAGGAAGAGAAATTATAAATTTTTCAGAAAATAAAAGTGGCTAAGTTCCTCTTCTTTCATAACCAACAAATACTCTTGATATGTATTTTGGTCTGAAAGACACACGTCCACTGAACACTGCAGAGCTATCTGTATTATGGCAAGACATACTCTTTATATTCTTTACCTTTTAACGTATTGTCTCTTCTTAGATGAAAAATGCCACTTTTGAAAACAAGTGGAATGTCTAGGATATAAAAGTGGTCCTTGAGTGCCCTTGACATGAACAATGAGACGACTGGATACCTGTTTGCCGTGAACAAAGAAACGTGGTTATTATGAATAAAAAATATTTTTTCATTATAAAGTTTACATGAAAGAAAGAGGTAACTTTGTTTACATCGTCTTAAAAGCTCTCATTTTTTGAATGACAATGAAATGCTTTCAAAACATGTATCAAATATGCCATTATTGATTAGTTACTTCAATTATATTATACTGTCATAAAATAAGAATTTAGAATATAACAATAAAAACATTACAAACTCACTTTTGTCTTTACAAGAG
>NC_090726.1:179281507-179291507 GCF_036898095.1 Palaemon carinicauda
GAAATCACCGTCGGATTTCTTTACCAATACAACAGGTGATGACCAAGGACTTTGACTAGGTTCAATTAGGTCATGTTTTAGCATATAATCCACTTCCTTTGCTACAACCTCATTTTTGAAGGGATTCAACCTGTAAGGAGATTGTTTCACAGGAGTGGCGCTACCTACCTCTACATCATGTTCAAGGACCGAAGTCCTACCCGGTACATCTGAAAATAATTCTTTATAATTAGATACTAAATTTTTCAAAGACCTTTGTTCTTCCTTACCTAAATGTGAAATTACTCCCGAAAATTTTTCCAAAGACTTTCTATTATCCGACCGCCATTCACATCCATTAAAACAATTATCATCAATACCCTCCCCCTCTGAAAAAGAAAAATTGTTATTGTTCTCAGAATCTACCGTGTTCCCAATAGTTGCCACAGGAATGACTTTTTCCCGTTCCATATAAGCTTTCAACATATTTACATGACACAGTTGAAAAGGTTTCCTTCTTTGAGGTGTCTCCACTAAATAGTTAACTTCACTTATTTTTTTCAAAATTTTCCAAGGACCTGAAAAAGAAGCTTTCAATGGATTCCCTGGGAAGGGTAACAAAACTAATACTTTATCGCCTACCGCAAAGTCGCGTGCCTTGGACCTTCTATCAAAGAAAAACTTCATTCTTTTTTTGGCTACATAATAAGTTTTCACCCGCAAATTTCCAAGCCTTGGTTAATTTATCACCTAGATTAGACACATAATCCAATAAATTAACCTCAGGGACGTCTCCCTCCCAAGACTCACGAACCACATCAAGAGGACCTCGAACACAATGGCCAAACACAAGGCTGAAAGGCGAAAAACCTAAAGACTGACTTGGGACAGAACGAAAAGCGAACAACAAATAAGGTAATTCCTTATCCCATTCAGAACCATTAATCAAACAATATTTCTTTACCATGGATTTCAGGGTCTGATGAAATCTCTCCAGAGCTCCCTGGCTTTCCGGATGATATGGAGAAGAGGTCACATGTTTTATATTTAACTCTGCCATTTTATCTCTGAAATACCTGCTAACAAAATTAGAACCACAATCCGATTGAATAATCTTAGGCATCCCAAACCTGGTAAAAAAGTCAATTAGTACATCTACAATTTTAACACTTTTTATTGTACGTAGTGGTATTGCCTCGGGATATCGAGACATCCTATCCATGATTGTCAAAATATACTCATTACCACTACGCGTCTTCGGTAATGGTCCAACCACATCAATAATGACTTCCTTAAAAGGTTCGGAAACTACAGGAATAGGACATAGAGGCGATTTTGGAATCCGCTGATTGGGTTTACCGACCCTCTGGCACACATCACAACTATTGACAAACTTCTTTACATCTGCCTTCAACTTCGGCCAATAATAATTCCCTAACAATTTGCAAGAAGTTTTATGAATTCCAAAATGGCCGGCCAGACCACTTTCGTGCGCCAATGACATTAACTCCTTCTTGTAACCAAAAGGAACCATTATCTGTTTCACAATTTCATAATCAACATTATCCACCCCCATAGGCCTACTCAACCTATATAAAATATTATTAAGTATCTTAAATTTGGGACCAATCATATCAGACACCTCCCCTGACTCGATAGGGAGTTCCCGAAACTCCTATTTCTGGGCTTTGATTAGCTCTTCAGTAGTCCAATTTAACTTGTCCGTTAACATTCCAAGATCTACAGCTAGGCTATCACTACGATCTAAACTACTTAAATCTACATCAATTGTTGACTCTGCAGCGTCAACAATTCTAGCACTAGAACGAGTAACTACTGCTACTTCACTATTAGGGTTTATCAATATCGGACAATTATTATTCTTCATAGCCACATCCATCATTCCCTAACACAACATCAACCTCCTTAACCGGGAATTTATCAACTATGGCCAATTTCAAATTCCCTGCAAAGGAAGGGCAGATTAAATTAAAATTTTCAATAGCATATGACTTTACAGAATCAGGAAAACCAGCCAATAACACAAATTCCCCACTTTTGGGTACAAAATTACAAGGTAATGCCTCCCTTAGAATCAAAGACTGAGCTGCACCGGTATCACGCAAAATACGCACTCGTCTTTTCTCGGACGAATTGGCGAAGGAGACACTACCGAAAGACAAATATCTGTCAAAACAACCAGGTAGTCATTGATCAGCGGATGTTGTTGGGGTAGGTTCTCTCTCTCTCTCTTCCACACCCATCACTGGCCTAACATTAGCATTTTGAGATTTTTTAAACGCATAACACATACTCTTTACGTGCCCCTTCTTATTGCAAAAGAAGCACGTCAATGTTTTCAATTTCTCTGGATTATATATATTTGGCCTATTGCCTCTGTTAGGAGAAAAATTATTATTAGCGTTACCCTGATTATTATTACTTCCCTGATTATTTCTACTAAACACCTTAGCATTATTATTAGGATTAGCATTATTATTCCTACCCATCTTAACCCAACCAGAATTCACCTTTGTCGTTACTCCCCCTAACTCACTCTTATGAGACAAGCAATATTCGTCACTAGCGATGGCTACCTCCTGAACTGTCTCGAGTTTTAACTCTTCGAGGTGGACCTTCAGTTTATCCGGGACACACCTTTTAAACTCCTCCACCAACATTAACTCCTTCAATCTCTCAAAATCTCCCACCTCCTTGGACTTGAACCAATCGCTAGCATACTGTTCCTTCGCCCTGGTAAATTCAACATAAGTTTGTTCCCTACATTTTTCTAAGTTCCGGAAGCGTTGCCTATAAGCTTCAGGGATTAACTCATAGGCCTTCAAGACAATAGCCTTCACACTCTCATAATCTGCTGATAGATCCTCCTCCAGCGTTACATATACCCTCTGAGCTCTTCCAACCAATTTACTTTGTATAAGAGTGGTCCAATACTCTTGGGGCCACTCCAACCTTGCAGCAATCCTCTCAAACGATACAAAAAACTCTGCTACATTATTTTCTTCGAATTTAGGTACAAATTTGAGAGCCTGCGATAAATTAATAGCAGGAGTTACTAACCTATTTGGGGAATGGGCGGGGGAAAAAGAAACTGGGTTTCTCATAGCAATCTCATGCTGCCTCTCCTTTTCTCTTTCCCCTGCCTTAAACTTTTCCATTTCAAATTCCATTTGTCTCAGGGCAATTTGCCTATCCAAAATTTCTACTGACACTACATTATCAGGTTTCACCTCTTGTTCCCCACTTGTCTTTACAGTTTTAACATAATCATAAATTTGCAATAGCAATACACCCTTTCTAATGGACACATCATATTCCAATTCAAAATGCTCTGCAACAATTTCCAAGTCTTCCCTATTTAACTCTGCCAACCTCTCTTGCCACCCCTCTCCTCTAAGGAGTTCGAATACGTTAACAGCCATGATCACTTATTCACACAAAACACTAAATTTACATAAAACAACACCGAGGAGGTGAAAATACACTGCCTGAAAAAAAAAAATTACCCCAAGAATTAACTTTGCACAAACAGGTGAATACTCAGGAACGAACAATCCTGTCACGGTCGCCACTTGTGATGGCTGGTTTTGACCACCACTCAAAACACTACACTTATCAAATAGTATTCACCATCATACAGTACTAAGTCCACTAAAGGTGGAATAGTAACCAAATATCAATACGAGTGCAAAGTCAACTCAAGGGGACAAAGAAAATACCACAAAAATTTCCTTAATTTTAATACATAATAACAAGACAGAAATAACACCTGAACCACAATAATACAATAATAAATTATACACACTCAATCTTAACTCCCTGTAAAAGAAAACAATTACACGATTATAGAAAGGTCATCAACACATGCATACTAAATGGAGAGAGGGTCCAGAAAGGAGAAGGCCAACGAAAAGTGAGAACATCCTAACAAATACAAACTAAATATCCCTATCAAATTGACGATGGCTGGTGTGATTCAAAGGCTTTCACAAGCTCCACTAATGACGTCAGCTGACTATCAACGGTCGTGATCACGATACTTTAGCATGTATAAATATTATTACCTTGGGACAGAGAGGCCCCTTGGCTTTTACTGAACCAAGGGCAGTGCACAAAATGTTAAGATGAACTGGATCCTTGCTGCAGAGAATGGATATCCAAAAAGCTAAATAGCTTCACACTGTAGCTCTGCAATGGCGAGGAGTAAATATAATCCAGTAGCAAAAGTCGTGCCCTTCAATGTTGGAGGATCAGAAACACACTGAGGAACCATCCTCAAAAAAAGCCCCTCCAAAACTCCGTTCACGCAGGAGCGCAGCCACGTAACCAACACCACTTGAAAATATAAAACAGCCGTTAGTCCATTATAACCACTAACATAACCACCAGTGAAAAGACAAACAATTAAAGCAAGACAACAATAATTCTACAGTATATTTAACCTTATACATCTATAAAAACTTAAATAATTTAGACCTATTAAAGCAATAATGTTACAATATATATATATACATATATATATATATATATATATATATTCAGTTATATACACTATTTATATATATATATATATATATATATATAACAAGACCAAGAGAACAAAAGCGAGAAAAAGGATATGTAACCATATGTAAGCAACGTGTTATAACGGGAACTGCCTTTTAATGAGAACTGACGTTTGTAATTTCTCCCATTGGTTCCTTGAGGAAGAAAATTACAAGTCCTACGTGACTGCAATCCTTTGGAAGGATCTTTAAAAAGGGATTTGAAGAGCGTATGGTATTTCTGATGATTCAGCAGATACTCAACACAGGCATTCTTCTTCTTTACATCTTAGGTACAGATGTTTCAATACCAGTTGGAATAATAACAAGAAGTTTTATAAAAGTTGGCTTTACTTATAATAATAAAGAGCATTCGCGATAAATGGGTTGTTTGGAAAATATTTATTAAATTGTACTTAATAAAGAGATCAGAAACGTATTAGAACTGCTTTTTTTCTTATTTTGAGGATCATTCGTGTCCTGTTATGTCAGTTGGTGTTTAAAATGAAGATATTTACCTTAACCGTAATATTGATACTAACATAGGATATGCAATAACTTTGTAGATGACACTCGATTTTCACCTACGTTGGAACTCTCATTCAAGTTCAAAAATATCTAACCTAGAAAATATTACTTTTCGTAATCATCAACAATACGGATATATAATAAATAGAAAAAATGAGCGTCATAACAAATGTGTCGATTTATTATGACTTAGATAAAAGTCAGAAAATTGTGAAAATAAAAGTCTAATCTATTTTCAAACACCCACTCTTACCTCCTGCAGATTTATTTAGCAAAGTCGTCTTAATTTCGTTTATTTTCTGCGAATGACATTCTGTCCTATTATGAGGCTGCTTTTAGAATATTACTGTATTTCTTTCATCTTCATTTCTTCCCTTGTTTACAATTCCTATCATTTTATTCTACTAGGTGTTTTGGACCGGATAATTAACTTCAATCTTCCACTTTTCAAATAAAAACTTAAAGTCTTTAAAATGGAATATATCAATATTAGATTGTCAATAGATGAAAGATTTTATCAAGGACTTTAAAGAACTTGACGACAAATCTTACAAGCATCACATTTCTTCGGAGAAATTTACGGAATCACTTTTCAATGACGTCATCGCTTAATCAACTCAAGCTAAACCAAGCTAAACACTGAAGCTTACTTTCCCCCTCAGAAAATCTTATTTTGTAAACTGCTTTGATATCGGATTCGATTCTCTTTAGCAATGAAATGCTCGCAATAAAAAGCTGTGATCTCGCTGCTCAGGTGTTTTCTCTGCTGATTCATTTATTTATCTGGCAAAGTTCACGATTCGCCTGAATGGTAGAGTAAACTATCATATGTATATCTAGAGAGGTTACTGCCTTTGGGCGATACACAATATACAAGTCTTTTTTCCTGTTCATCCTAGAACGATAGGATAGGATTTTGGAATTTAAGCCTCAAGCCAAACACTGGATCATCAAGGCCATTCAACGCTACTCATCCTAGAAGAAGACCTTGGGATAAAACGAAAGAAAGAAAAAAATAAAGAAAGAAGAGATATTATAGATTTTTCAGAAGATAAAGCCGTGGATAGGTACCACTCAGTCTTTTAATGCCTAATAAAAGTCTTTGTTTCGCTTCGTAAGTTCCTTGTCCTTCTTAACCAACAAATACTCCTGATATGTATTTTGGTCTGAAAGACATAGTCCCCTGAACACTGAGGAGCTATCTGTATTATGGCAAGACATATCCTTTGCCTTTTAACGTATTGTCTCCTCTAAGAAAAAAAAATGCCACTTTTGAGAACAAGTGAAATGTCTAGGAGATAAAAGTGGTCCTTGAATGCCCTTGACATGAACAATGAGACGACTGGAAGCCTTTTGGCCGTGAACAAAGGAACGTCGTTGTTATGAATAAAGAATATTTTTCCATTGTAACGTTGACATGAAAGAAAGAGGTAAGTTTATTTACGTCATCTTGAAATCTCTAATTTTTCAAATGGCAATAAAAGGCTTTCATAACTAGTCGTATCAGGTATGCCATTATTGATTAGTTACATCAATTAAATTATACTCTCATAGAATAAAACTTTTGAAATATAAAACAATAAAGCCTGTGTCCTACCAAGAAGTAGATTTTATTAGTTCAGGGAGTCGTGATAAAAAAAAAACAAACATTTCCTATAGACGCAATATACATAGTGAGTTTATCAGTTTATTATCCTAAGTACGATCTTACCATTATCAGTAAGGTAATAACACGTAATGGTCTATTAATTATTATGCTATTAACGATAATGAGATTAAACTATTTTGGCCTATATGCGATGGTATTTAATCATATTAAAATTCAGCCCTTATCAAGTATTATATAATTAAAAAACAAAGTCGAAAGCATAATGATCCATGGATAAAAGTCACATGGGTATATTTACAATAGTACCCACTAACGTGCCAGTAGTATTTTAATCTGTATATTAGTTACAAGAAATTAGAATATACGATTTTGATTGGCTTTGAATTTTCTATCAAATATCTGATATTCATAAATCATATTGAAGTTGGAAATGTATATGCACCACATCAAATCTGAAATTTTGTTTTGCAACCAAATTACTAGAATAAATGACTGGTCTTTTTAAGATTGTTAGAATTATTATTTCAAATATTATAGAAATTTAGAGAAATCTATTATTGATATAACTAAAATCATCATTATTGAAATTAATAGAATTAGCATTATTATATAAATTGTTAAAATCATTATAACTACTTCACTGACATGTAAGTGCATTCATAAACTATCAAAATATTCCCGGAATATTTATTCTATACATTACACAAAAAGGTAATTGAACAGTTGTAGATATTACATATTTCCATGTACATTATAAACTTTTAATTATATTGCAGTAAACGTAAATGAGTATGAATCGAAATTGACTGACCGACGTATAAAACTAAATTGATACTTTAGAATATCGGATTTATAATATTCATTTGAGTTTAGTAGATAATCGAAAGAATTTTATATAAAGATTTTATTTCTGCTCAATAGCCCAGAAAATTAAAGCACGTGTGAATTTAAAGTAGTTTTCATAGTTATGTATATATATATATATATATATATATATATACTTATATATACATATATATTTATATATATATATATATATATATATACATATATATATATATATATATATACGTTCCTTAGATAGGAGGAAGAGAAAATAGTCATACCCTGGTGAGAGGGGGATTTGTGTGCGTGTGGGTTCATATCTATCTAAATATTGAGTGGTCATTTTTGACGGGATTGCGTACACTTGAATGTATATATATATATATATATATATAAATACATATGTATATATATATATATGTGTGTTTGTGTGTGTATATATATATATGTGTGTACATATATATATATATATATGTGTGTGCGTGTGTATGTGTATATATATATATATATATATGTATATATATACACATATATATATGTGTGTATATATATATATATATATGTATATATATATATATATATACACACACATATATATATATATATGTATATATATATATATATATATACACACACATATATATATATATATATATATCTCTTTTACGACCAAATAGCCCAAACGGGATCTTTATAACAGCTACTTTTGGGTAGTCGTGGTGAACATGTTTATGCTTGTCTGAAATTGACGCTTTGGCAACTCATAGAGACACTCCTCTGCTCTTTGAATCAGCAAATCAGAACCCGCCTGTCCTTCTCGCCAAATCTGTAGCTCCTTCCAAAGACACCTCACTTGTGCTCCAGCCGCAAAAGTGTCAAGATGCGTCGCAGTAACGTCCACGTATCCCCCCCCCCCGACCTTCGTAATCATGGTAAGTACACAGTGACTGTAGGATAGTGAAGCCTAGTGATATGCTTACCTTTTAATGTGGGTTTCAAGGGCTGTAGTGTTACTGACGTGTCGTAGTGACTATCGGAAAAAGTATAGATCCCATATGGTCTACCTCGGTCGAGTTTAGGCGGACCACGCTCATCCCATATGGGATCTATTGGACCGTAACGGTTCTACAGCGCACTAGGTTACGACGCACATCATTTTTGCAATTTTTTTTAGTGATTGTCTGAGACATTTGTGAATAATTTTGACCATATTTGTAGAAATAATAGAGATGATTTACATATGTTAGGCTCATGTGCATTCAAAATATTACCTTACAAGGGATTAAATTATTTTTTTGTTAGGCAGTTACATTTTTTTTCATTACATGATTTTAATTTTTTTTTTTTTTTGCAGTTTCGTGACCATATGTTTTATGGGCATCGCAACGCTGCATTGGAGACTCAGGAACGTACACTATGGGTTACCCCTGACGATGCTGAAGGAAGTGATGTCGACGTGAGCCCTTTGTATGTCGACAGTGATGACGACGACCTTACGTACGTTCCTGACGACGAAGGCCTTACTCTGTGCTTTTGACCCTTCCAATGCTAGAGGTTAGTATGAGAGAGAGAGAGAGAGAGAGAGAGAGAGAGAGAGAGAGAGAAAGAGAGATTTGTTTAAAGAAAAAATTTAAAAGTCTAGTTGTTACAATGGTTGCTCTTTAAATTTGTTTTCATTGTGTTGCTCTTTAAATTTTTGTAAACAATAGGTATTTTTAAAACTTATTTGTGTACTTGCATACTCACTGACATACACATGCACACAAATGCATACTCACTGGCATACACAAGCACACACATGCATACTCACTGACATACACAAGCACACACATGCATACTCACTGACATACACATGCACACACATGCATACTCACTGGCATACACATGCACACACATGCATACTCACTGACATACACATGCACACACATGCATGCACACACACCAGCACACACGATTCATTTACTGTTTCACTTACTTTATTCTTGTTTCAGGTCGCAGGGTCAATGTTGTTGTCCCTCAGGAGATGCCTGTGGAAGAGGAAGGTGAAGTTGAAGATGAGGTTAACCCTAAGAGGCATCGTGTTGTTGAATGGACGAAGGACGACATTGACATCCAACCCCTGCCCGACTTCATTCATCCACAGCCGGACTTCTTGAGGGGAACCTTATGAGTATTTCTCTCAGTTCTTCACAGCTGAATTGAGGGATCACATCGTTTTCCAGTCCAACCTGTACTCAAGACAGAAGGATGTAGGCAGTAACTTCCACATATCAGAAGAGGATGCCATGGTTTTCCTTGGCCTCATCATATACATGGGCCTGGTTCCTCTCCCTAGCATCGTCGACTTCTGGGCCGTGAAGACCAGGATTCCTCAGGTTGCAGACTTCATGTCCAGGAACTGCTTCAAGGCCATTCGATCATCAATTCACTCTAACGACAATGACCAGGCAGCAGGCTCCCAAGATCGGTTCTTCAAGGTGAGAGTCCCCTTCAC
>NC_090726.1:179296507-179304007 GCF_036898095.1 Palaemon carinicauda
TTTCCTGCTGATCATAGAAGGGGGCGAGAATAAAAAAAAGAAAAAAAAAGAAAGAGGAAGAGAAATTGTGGATATTCCGGAAGATAAAACATTGGATAGGACACACTCAGACTCTTAATGCCTACTAAAAGTTTTTGTTTCGCTTCCTAAATTCATCCTCTTTCATAACCAACAAATACTCATGATATATATTTTGGTCTGAAAGACACACGTCTGCATTGTGGCAAGACAAATTCTTTATATTCTTTGCCTTTTAACGTATTGTTTCCTCTTAGAAAAAAAAAATGCAAATTTTGAGAACAAGTTGAATGTCTAGGAGATAAAAGTGGTCCTTGAGGGTCCTTGACATGAACAATGAGACGACTGGAAACCTGTTTGCCGTGAACAAAGGAACGTCGTTGTTACGAATAAAAAATATTTTTTTCCAATTTTAACCTTGACATGAAAGAAAGATGTAGGTTTGTTTACAACATCTTAAAAGCTCTAATTTTTTTAATGGCAATAAAATGCTTTCATAACTCGTCGTATCAGATATGTCATTATCGTTTAGTTACATCAGTTTGATTATACTGTAATAAAATACGAATTTAAAAAAAAAAAAATAATGATAAAAGCTGTACAAACTCACTTGTGTCTTACCAAGATATAGATTTTTTTAGACGAGGGAGTCATGATAAAAACGATTTCCTATGGACACAATATAGATAAGGAATTTATCAGTTTATTATCTAACTTTTGATCTTGCTATTACCAAAAGTTAATAACAAGTAATGGTCCATTAATTATTATGCTGTTAACAGTAATGAGGCAAAACAAGTTTGGCCCATGAGCGATGGGATTTAATCATATCAAATTAATTACTGGTTAGGTATTTTATAATTAGAAATCAAAGTTGAACGCATAATATTCCGTAGATAACAGTCACATGATTGTATTCTTATATTCACGCAAAAATCCACGAACGTTCCAATATTTTCCTCTGCGTACTAGTTACAAAGAAAAGATGATACGATGTTTATTATCTTAGAACTTTCTATCAAATATCATGAAATTGATACAGATAATATATATAACATATCCATAAATCATGCTGAAGTTAAAATTATATATGTACTTCATAAAATCTGAATTTTTATTTGGTGAACGAATTACTAATGAAGATGAATATCCTTTTTCAAATTATCAAAATTATTGGAATTATTATAACAATCATGATAAAAAAAATTACTAAAAAAATCATTATTAAAATTATTGAAATTATTGCTATTAAATAAATTGTTAAAATTATTATAACTAATTCACTAACATGTAAGCGTATCTATAAACTATCAAAAAATTTCCGGAATATTTAGACATTACATCAAAAGTTAAATTAAAAGGTGTAAACACTGTATGCTTCCTTTTACAATGTTAACGATATATTATATTGGAGTAAATTTGAGTGACTATAAATTTAAAGTGACTGACACGTTTTAAACTAAATAGATATTTTAAAATATCGGATTTTTTATATCAACTTAAGTTAAGTAAACTTTACTGATATCATGCAGGTATATTCCGATGGTTGACTGATTTTGATGTAAAGATTTAATTTTTGCTCAATAATTCAAAAAATTCAAGCACGTGTGAATTTAATTCAATTTTCATAGTTATGTATATATATATATATATATATATATATATATATATATATATATATATATATATATATATATATATATATATATATAATAAGAAAAAGAAAGCGATAGAAAAGGATCTGTAACTGTCTTTTAATATAAAAAGAACACCGATAAGAACTGACATTAGGAATTTCTCCCATTGATTCCTTGAGGAAGAAAATTACGAGTTCTACGTGACTGCAATCCTTTGAGGGATCTCGAAAGGAGGATGTGGAGGGCATATGGGATTTCTGATAAATCAGCAGATATTCAACAAAGCCATTATTCTTCTTTAAAACTTAGCTACAGATGTTCCAATACCGGTTAGACCACTAGCAAGAATTTTCATGTCAGTAGATTTTACTCATAAAAATGAAGAACATTTTTGACAAATAGGTATTCTGGAACATTTTTATCATATTGTACTTGAGAGAGTGAGTAGAGACGATTTAGTACTGTTTTCCGGTGTTTGAAGTTATATTAATACTCTAGAATATGCTTATCATTAGGTTCTTCTTTTTTTTTTTTTCTTTCTTGAAGACACAGTAGTGTCCTGTTATGCCAATTGATGTTTAATATGAATTTATTTTCCTTAGTTGTAACATCGACACTAGCGTATGATATGCCAGAAGTATTCAAATGACACTTGAATTTTATATACGTTAGAACTTTCATCTAAGTTGCAAAATATCTAACCTAGATCATATTACTATTTGTAATCATCGACTATACGGACATATAGTTAAAAAAAAATGGGGGTTATAAAGAAAGTGTCGAATCACGATAACTTAGATAAACGTCAGAAAATTATGGAAATAAAACTCCCTATTATATTCAAAATCCCGCAAGCTTCCCCCATGCAGATTCATTTAGCAAAGTCGTCGTAATCTCATCTATTTTCTATTAATGACATTTTGTTTTATTGTGAGGTTGACTTCACAAATTGCTTTATTTTTGTTATCTTTATTTTTGGCCCTTGTTCTTATTATTTTATCTAACAAGGTTATTTTTTACCGATTCTTCAACTTCAATTCCCCTATTTCTATAGAAAAATTTTAAGATTCTTCGAAATGGGATATATCAACATTAGTTTTTCAATAGATGAAAGATTTTTACCTGGGCTTCAGAAAAGTTAACGACCAATCTTACAAGAATCATAATTCTTCGAAGAAATTTACGGTTTCACTTTTCAATGACATCATCGCTAAATCAACGCAGGCTAGATAAAGCTAAAAAGAGAAGCTTACTTTTCCCTTCAGAAAATCTAGTTTTATATACAGCGTTGATATCGGATTCAATTCTCTTTAGACCTGAAATGGGTTGGATTAAAACGAAAAGAAAGAAATAAAGATTGGAAGAAGGAGAAAATATAGATTTTTTAGACGATAAAGTAATGGATATGGCTATTCTTCCTGCTTATCATAGAAAGAGGTTGGAATAAAGGAAAAAGAGAGAAGGAATAAAGAAGGAAGAGAAATTATAAATTTTTCAGAAAATAAAACAGTGGCTAGGACCCACTCAGCCTCTTAATGCCCACTAAAAGTCTTAGTTTCGCTTTCTAAGTTCCTCCTCTTTCATAACCAAAAAATACTCTTGATATGTATTTT
The DNA here is from genome assembly GCF_036898095.1 of Palaemon carinicauda. Taxonomy (NCBI): domain Eukaryota; kingdom Metazoa; phylum Arthropoda; class Malacostraca; order Decapoda; family Palaemonidae; genus Palaemon; species Palaemon carinicauda. The sequence continues at coordinate 179,299,776 of NC_090726.1, forward strand.
GGTCTGAAACACACATGTCCACTGAACACTGTGGAGCTATCCGTATTAGGGCAAGACATACTCTTTATATTCTATACCTTTTAACGTATTGTCTCTTCCTAGAAAACAAAAATGCCACTTTTAAGAACAAGTGGAATGTCTAGGAGATAAAAGTGGTCCTTAAGTGCCCCTGACATGAACAATGAGACGACTGAATACCTGTTTGCTGTGAACAAAGAAACGTCGTTATAATGAATAAAAAATATTTTCTCATCGTAAAGTTTACATGGAAGAAAGAGGTAACTTTGTTTACATCGTCTTAAAAGCTCTTATTTTTTGAATGTTGATAAAATGCTTTCAAAACATGTATCAAATATCCCATTATTGATTAGTTACTTCAATTAAATTAGACTGTCATAAAATAAGAATTTAGAATATAACAATAAAATCATTACAAACTCACTTTTGTCTCTACAAGAAAGATTTTTTTCGTTAATGGAATCGTGATAAAAAACACATTCCTCTGGACGCAATATACATAGTTTATCAGTTTACTATCTAAAGTACGATCTTGCTATCACCAGGATGTTAATAACACATAATACTGCTTTAATTATTATGCTATTAGCAGCAATGAGACTAAACAGTTTTGGCCTAGAAGCGATGGTATATGAACATATTAAACCTCAGTACTTGTCAGGTATTTTATAATTAAAAGCAAAGCCAAACGCATAATGATCCAGGGATAAAAGTCATATCATTATATTTACGGAAGAATCCACCAACATTCCAATAATATTTTCTTCTGTATATTAGTTAAAAAAAAAAAATAAAATGTACGATTTATAATGTTTTAGAATCTTCAGTCAAATATCCTATGGTTAATAAAGATAAAATAAATCTGATATCCATAAAACATGTTGATGTTGAAATTGTGTTTGTACCTCATAAAATCGCAATTTTTCATTGGCAAACAAATTACTCATAAAGATGAATATCATTTGTAAAATCATTAAAACTATAAAAATTATAATTATAAGAATAACAAGAGTAATCATGATTGAAATTTCTAAAACTATTTTTATCAAAATTATTAAAATTGTCATTATTATTTAAAATATTAGAATTATTATAATTACTTCACGAAATTGTTGGTGTAATCATAAGCTGTGAAAACATTTCCCGAATATTTAGACATTACACGAAACTTTAAATGACAGATGTAAATACTGTTCGCTTCCTTTTTAGAATATCAACGGTAGATTATATTGGAGTAAATTTAAATGTGTATTAATCGAAACTGATTGACTGACGTTGGAAAGTAAATAGATATTTTAGAGTATCGGGTTTATGATATTCATTTGATTTCAGTAAACTCTACTGATATCAAGCAGCTTTATTTTGATGGTCGAAAGAATTTGATATAAAGATTTGATTCCTGCCCAATATTTCAGGAAATTATAGCACATGTTAATTATACTAGATTTTCATAGTTTTATATATATATATATATATATATATATATATATATATATATATATATATATATATATATATATATAAATATATATATATATATATATATATATATATATATATATATATATATATAATACATCTATATAAATATATACATACATATATATACACGTATATATGTATGTATACATATATATATATATATATATATATATATATATATATATATATATATATATATATATATATATATATATATATATATCCCTCCCTCTGAAAGGGAAAGAGGGAATAGTCATACCCTGGTAAAAGGGGGATTCGTGTGTGTGTGGGTGAATATCTATCTAGATATTTATCCATCATTTTTGATGGGGTTGCGAACACTAGTATATGTATATATATATATATATATATATATATATATATATATATATATATATATATATATATATATATATATATAAATATATATATATATATATATATATATATATATATATATATATATATATATATATATATATATATATATACCTATATATATATATATATATATATATATATATATATATATATATATATATATATATATATATATATATATATATACACACACACACGCACACACACACACACACATATATATATATATATATATATATATATATATATATATATATATATATATATATATATATATATATATATATATATATATATTCATATACATATATATATTTATATATATAGTATATATATATACATATATATATATACGTATATATATATATATATATATATATATATATATATATATATATATATATATATATATATATGCATATATATACACACACACACACACACATATATATATATATATATATATATATATATATATATATATATATATTTATATAAATATATGTATATATATATATATATATATACATATATATATATAAATATATATATATATATATATATATATATATATATATATATATATATATATATATATATACATAAATATATATATATATATATATATATATATATATATATATATATATATATATATATATATATATATATATATTCAGATATATACACTATTTATATATATATATATATATATATATATAAATATAGATATATATATATATATATATAAATATATATATATATATATATATATATATATATATATATATATATATATATATATATATATATATAAATAAATATATATATAACAAGACCAAGAGAACAAAAGCGAGAAAATGGATATGTAACCATATGTAAGCAACGTGGTATAACGGGAACTGTCTTTTAATGTAAAAAGAATACCGATGAGAACGGACGTTTGTAATTTCTCCCATTGGTTCTTTGAGGAAAAAATTACAAATCCTACGTGACTGTAATCCTTTGGAAGGATCTTTAAAAGGGGATTAGGAGAGCATGAAGCTACTATTCAATTACGTCGTCGCTTAATCAACTCAAGCTAAAACAGGCTAAAAAGCGAAGCTTACTTTTCCCTTCAGAAAATCTAGTTTTGTAAACTGCATTGATATCGTATTAAATTCTCTTTACAGCTGGAATGCTCATTATAAAAAACTGTGATCTGACTGCTCCAGCGTTTTCTCTGCCGATTCATTTCTTTCTCTGGCGAAGTTCACGATTCACCTGAGTGGAAGAGTAAACTATGAAGTGTTTATCTAGAGAGGTTACTACCTTTGGGCAATACCGACTACCCAAGTCTTTTTCCCGTCTATTCTAGAAGGATAGGATAGGATTCCATAAAATTTAGGCGTCTAGACAAACACTGGGACATGAAGGGTATTCAGCGCTACTTATCCTAGAAAGATATGTTGGAATAAAACGGAAGGAAAGGAAGAAAGGAAGAAAGAAGGAAAGAAAGATTAAATCTAGATTTTTCAGAAGGTAAAGCAGTGCATTAGGGTAGTTTTCCTGCTGATCATAGAAGGGGGAGAGAATAAAAGAAAAAAAAAGAAAAAGAAAGAAAGAAGAAGAAAAATTATGGATTTTCCGGAAGATAAAACATTGGATAGGACACAATCAGACTCTTAATGCCTACTATAAGTTTGGTTTCGCTTCCTAAGTTCCTTCCCTTTCATAATCAACAAATACTCTTGATATGTATTTTGGTCTGAAAGACACATGTCTGTATTATGGCAAGACATATTCTTTGCCTTTTAAGGTATTGTCTCCTCTTAGAAAAAAAAAAGTTTTGAGAATAAGTGGAATGTCTAGGAGATAAAAGTGGTCCGTCTTGACATGAACAATGAGAAGACTGGAAACCTGTTTGCCGTGAACAAAGGAACGTCATTGTTACGAATAAAGAGTATTTTTTTCCCATTTTAACGTTGATATGAAAGAAAGATGTAGGTTTGTTTACATCTTCAAAGCTCTAATTTTTTGAATGGCAATAAAATGCTTTCATAACTCGTTGTATCAGATATGTCATTATCGTTTAGTTACATCATTTTGATTATACTGTAATAAAATACGAGTTTTATATAAAAAAAATAATGATAAAAGCTATACAAACTCACTTGTGTCTTACCAAGATATCGATTTTCTTAGACGAGGGAGTCATGATTAAAGACGATTTCCTATGGACACAATATATATAAGAAATTTATCAGTTTATTATCTAACTTTCGATCTTGCTATTACCAGAAAGTTAATAACAAGTAATGGTCCATTAATTATTATGCTGTTAACGGTAATGAGGCTAAACAAGTTTGGCC
>NC_090726.1:179314007-179331507 GCF_036898095.1 Palaemon carinicauda
CAAATGACAATAAAATACTTTCATAACCCGTCGAATCAGGTATACCATTATTGATTAGTTACATCAATTCAATAATACTGTTTTAGATTAAGAATTTTGAAATATAACACAATAAAAGCTCTACATAAACTCACTTGTGTTTTGTCAAGAAATAGATTTTCTTAGTTAAGGGAGTCTTGATAAAAAAAACTATTTCCTATGGACGCTATATACTCTGACGAGCCAAGAGTAGGTTATGACTCAAAAGCGGGATGAAAGCAACTGAGTAACTTTATTACAGAACATCAGTTCGTATATACATCAATTCCGGACAAGAAGGCCGTAACATATAACTGGCTGTTTCCTGTTCAAATAACAACGTTTTTTGTTAACATTTAACGGTGAGAAAAACAGACAAGTTAATTCAGGTCGTTATCAGTACGAGCGGAGAGCGAAGATACAGCGGAGACTATATACAAAAAAGAGAAATGTTACTTTGTACGATCTTGTGACACACAGTTGGTACATGACTCCCTCCCTAAAAATTACATAGTTTACATGTTAAATAGGGTACCATGATCTAGAGAGGCGAACTGTAGGCGGGTCATCTGGCAGGAGATAAGCAGGTTTTAGACGATCAATGGAGACCCAGTCTTCTTTGCCACGAATGTTTAGTAAGAATGCTTTCGAACTGTGTCGGATCACAAGGAAAGGGCCCGTGTAAGGGGGCGTTAGCGATGGCTTGCTAGTGTCGTTGCGTAGGAAGACGTGCGTTGCAGAGTGCAAGTATGTTGGTATGTGATGCTTCGCTGGAGGCTTGTTTGGCGACTGCCAATCGATCCGGTGCCAGACGTCTGAATTTTGTGAAGACTAGGGACTCCTTCATCTTGATAGGGTGATATAAATCGTATTTGGCAGGAGCTGTGGGTGTTTGGCAAAGTTCTGGATGGAAAACTTCTGGGTACGACGTGAGGAGATTGGTGTAGGCATCCGTGCGTGCGCTGATGTGGAGAGTGATGTTGGAGGGTCGTGTTGAAGAGGCGTCGACAATTACGAGTTTGCGTTGACCAATCGTCGGTGGGCGACATCGACCAAAAGGTGGAAAGGTGAGATGACATTCACACCGAGGATTGGCAATGTGACGTCAGCAACGAGAAACTTCCAATTGAATTCACCGTTCCCAAACGATAATGTGGAGTTCTTGTAACCGTAGTGGCTATCGCAGATCCGTTCGCAGCTACCAGGCGGACGTCAGCCAGACTTAGACATACTACGTCGTGTCCTGAAAAGTTCCCTTGGCAAAAGAGAACGAAAGGTACCTGTGTCTACCAAAAATTGCACGTCCATTCCTGCATCAAGTAAAAAGAAGATATTAGAAACACAGGAGGCCACCGCCACGCGCGATGGCCTACTTACACGTTTTTTCGACCACTGAAAATCTTTGGCATATTTCTTCTTGGCAGCCCCGAATCTGGAGTGGTAGTAGATAAACTGCGGCAGATGGGTAGCAGTAAGAGGCTGTAGAAGTCATTGATTGGGGCACGAGTGAGTGGGGGGTGATGGGTGGCTTTGTCGCCGCTCCGTCTCGTCACGGGGTAAGCGTGTGTGTCCTATGGCATTCACCTCAGCTTCGGTTGACGTTGAATAAGTGTTCTGTTTGTCAGGAGGCGTAGATGGAGGTCTTGAAGGTCGTGAAATGGTTCTCCATAAGGGCGTTGGCTTTGGTCATCAAGTCTTTTATGGGTAAGCTATCGACATCGGGTATGGCAGCACGTACACATTCAGGTAAACGGTGTACCCAAAGGACACGAAGTAGGTACACCTTACGGGGAGAGCCGTCTGCAGCCGGTTGCAGGCGAGCGATACTAGTCATTTCCCTGAGGGCGAGCAAAGCCCTTTTGTCCCCCAACGGTTTTTGAGAGAGCTGAAAAAGCTTTGCTATATGAGCGTCTGGGGACGGCGAGTACTGCTGCAGAAGGTATGTTTTGAGGGTGTCATATGCTATTGGGGTGTCTCATTGTTTACAAAGCCTGTCTGAGATTTACTAGAAGGTGTCCTTGGATATCGCCGTGAGAATATAATATCCTATGGTGGCTGAGCGAGTCATGCCCTAGATGTGGAACAGGATTTCTGCGCACTCAAACCAAGCAAACGCCTCTCCGCTAGTGAACGACGTAAGTTTCAATGGGGCGGCCATGCTAACAGTGATGGAGGGGAAGGCGGGAGAAGCGAGTCGACTTCCAGGGTCACCAATGTGACGAGCCATGAGTAGGTTGTGACTCAAAAGCGAAATGAAAGCAACTGAGTAACTTTATTACAGAACATCAGTTTATATATACATCAATTTCGGGCAAGAAGACAATAACATATAACAGGCTGTATCCTGTTCAACCAACAATGGTTTCTGTTAACATTTAACGTTGAGAAAAACAGACAACTTGATTCAGGTCGCTATCAGTACGAGTGGAGAGCGAAGATACAAAGGGGACTATATAAAAAGAAAAGAGAAATGTCTTTACTATGTACGATTGTGTGACACACGGTTGGTACAAAACATAAAGAGTTTATCATTTTGTTATCTAAAATACAATCTTGCTATTTCCAGGAAGTTAATTAGACGTAATAATCCATTAATTATTATTATGTCATTAAGGGTAATAAGACTAAACAACTTTGGCCTATAAGGATGGGATTTTATCATATCAAAACACAGTACTTGTCAGGTATTTTATAATCAAAAGCAAAGCCAAACGCATAATGATCCAGGAGTAACAGTAACATGATTATATTTACGGAAGTATCCACCAAAGTTCCAAAAATATTTTCATCTGTATATTGCTTACAAGAAATGAAAATGTACGATTTTGATTATTTTATAATTTTCAATCAAATCTCCTGATTTGATATATCTGATATCCATAAATTACGTTGAAGTTTAAAGTGTGTTTGTACCTCATGAAATCACAATTTTTCTTTGGCAAACAAAATACTAATGAAGATGAATGTCTTTTGTTAAATCATTATTACTATAACAATTATAATTATAAAAATAATAAAAAGAAATTATTGGCGAAATTATTTAAATTGTCATTATTATTTAAAATATTAGAATTATTATAACTACTTCACGAAATTGTTGGTGTATTCATAAGCTGTCGAAACATTTCACGAATATTTAGACATTACTCGAAAACTTTAAATGAGAGATGTAAATACTATTTGCTTCCTTTTTAGAATATCAACGGTAGATTATATTGAAGTAAATTTAAATGAGTATGAATCGAAACTGATTGACTGACGTTGGAAACTAAATAGATATTTTAGAATATTGGATTTATGATATTCATTTGAGTTCAGTACACTCTACTGACATCATGCAGGTTTATTCCGATGGTCGAATGAATTTGATATAAAGATTTAATTTCTGCCCTTTATTCCAGAAACTTATACCACGTGTGAATTACACTCAATTTTCATAGTTATATATATATATATATATATATATATATATATATATATATATATATATATATATATATATATATATATATATATATATATATACAGTATATATATATATATATATATATATATATACATATATATAGATGTGGATATATATATATATATATATATATAAATATATATATATATATATATATATATATATATATACACATATATATAGATGTAGATATATATATATATATATATATATATATATATATATATATATATATATATATATAGATGTAGATATATATATATATATATATGTATATATATATATGTATATATATATATATATATATATATATATATATATATATATATATATATATATATATATATATATATTTATATATATATATATATATATATATATATATATATATATATATATATATATATATATATGTATATAAGTATTTATATATATATATATATATATATATATATATATATATATATGTATATATATATATATATATATATATATATATATATATATATATATATATATATATATATGTTTGTGTGTGTGTGTGTATACAATATGCGAGATAAAGAAAGCGAGAAAGAAGGATATGTAGTTACGTGTAACAAACGTGGTATAACGGAAACTGTCTTTTAATGTAAAAAGAATACCGATGAGAACTGACGCGAATTTCTCCCATTGGTTCCTTGAAGAAGAAAATTACCACTCCTACGTGACTGCAATCCTTTGGTAGGATCTCGAAAGGAGGCTGTGTAGAGCATATGGGATTTCTGATGAATCAGCAGATATTCAACAAAGACATTCTTCTTCTTTACATCTTAGCTACAGATGTTCCAATACCGGTTGAAACACTAAGAATAATTCTTATGTCAGTTGGTTTTACCTATGATAATGAAGAGCGTTTTTGGAAAATATGTACTTAGGAGCATTTTTATTCTATTGTACTTGATAGAGAGAGCAAAACGAATTAGAACTGTTTTCCAACAGTTAGTGTGAAATTAAAATCCTCTTATTATTTATTGTATCTTTATCTTAAGGATCAATTATGTCCTTTTATGTCATTTTGGTATTGCATATGAATATATTGGCCTTAAGTGTAACATTGACACCATGAACCACAATACGTTTTTGGATGGCATTTGGTTGCCATATACGTTTGAGCCCCAGTACAGTTTATGGAATATCTTCCCAGAATATGATGATGTTCGTAATCGTCTACGAAACTCTAAGATTCTGTCCTTATTAGGAGTCTATCGATTCATGATGACTTAGCTAATTGTAATAAAATAATAAAAAAAAAAACACCTATTCCATCTACAGCCACCAAAGCTTCTCCCATACATATCTATTTTTTCCTTTTGATGAAATTGTGTTGCATTGCAAGGTTGCTTTCCCAGCATTGCTTCATCTCTATTGTTATATTTATTTTTGCCCATAATACAGTTCTAATCTTTTCATTTAACAAGGCCTTTTTTCTTTTTTCTTTTCCCCGAACCATCAACTTTAATCTTTCTACATCATAGGAAAACTTTAAGATTCATTCAAAAGGAAAATGCAAAAATAAGTTTTTAAATACATGAAAGACTTTTCCCAGAATTTCAGAAAATTTAACAACCAATCTTACAAGCATCATATTTTTTCGAAGAAATTTATGGTTTTACTATTCAATGACGTCGTCGCTTAATCAACTCAAGCTAAAAAAGACTAAAAAGCGAAGCTTACTTTCCCCTTCAGAAAATCTAGTTGTGTAAACTGCATTGATATCATATTAAATTCTCTTTACAGCTGGAATGATCATTATAAAAACTGTGATCTGACTGCTCCAGCGTTTTCTATGCCGATTTATTTCTTTCTCTGGCGAAGTTCACGATTCACCTGAGTGGAAGAGTAAACTATGAAGTGTTTATCTAGAGAGGTTACTGCCTTTGGGCGATACCGACAACCCAAGTCTTTTTCCCGTCTATTCTAGAATGATAGGATAGGATTCCATAAAATTTAGGCCTCAAGGCAAACACTGGGATATGCAGGGTATTCAGCGATACTTATCCTAGAAGGATATATTGGAATAAAACGGAAGGAAAGAAAGACAGGAAGAAAGAAGGAAAGAAAGATGAATTCTAGATTTTTCAGAAGCTAAAGCAGTGCATTAGAGTAGTTTTCCTGCTGATCATAGAATGGGGAGAAAATAAAAGAAAAACAAAGAAAAAGAAAGAAAGAAGAAGAGAAATTATGGATTTGCCCGAAGATAAAACATTGGATAGGACACAATCAGACTCTTAATGCCTACTAAAAGTTTTTGTTTCGCTTCCTAAGTTCCTCCTCTTTCATAACCAACAATTACTCTTGACATGTATTTTGGTCTGAAAGACACACGTCTGTATTATGGCAAGACATATTATTTGCCTTTTAACGTATTGTCTCCTCTTAGAAAAAAAAAAAATGCTAATTTTGAGAATAAGTGGAATTTCTAGGAGATAAAAGTGGTCCGTGACGGCCCTTGACATGAACAATGAGAAGACTGGAAACCTGTTTGCCGTGAACAAAGGAACGTCATTGTTACGAATAAAGGATATTTTTTTTCCCCATTTTAACGTTGATATGAAAGAAAGATGTAGGTTTGTTTACATCTTAAAAGCTCTAATTTTTTTAATGGCAATAAAATGCTTTTATAACTCGTTGTATCAGATATGTCATTATCGTTTAGTTACATCATTTTGATTATACTGTAATAAAATACGAGTTTTTATATAAAAACTAATAATACAAGCTATACAAACTCACTTGTGTCTTACCAAGATATCGATTTTCTTAGACGAGGGAGTCATGATTAAAAACGATTTCCTATGGACACAATATATATAAGGAATTTATCAGTTTATTATCTAACTTTCGATCTTGCTATTACCAGAAAGTCGCTGAATGGTCCATTAATTATTATGCTGTTAACATAATAAGGCTAAACAAGTTTGGCCCATGAGCGAAAGGATTTAATCATATCAAAATTTATTACTGGTTAGGTATTTTATAATTAGAAATCAAAGTTGAACGCATAATAATCCGTAGATAACAGTCACATGATTGTGTTCTTAAATTCACGAAAGAATCCACAAACGTTCCAATAATATTTTCCTCTGAGTACTAGTCACAAGGGATAAGATGATACTATGTTTATTATCTTAGAACTTTCTATCAAATATCATGAAATTGATACAGATAATATATTTATATAACATCCATAAATCATGCTGAAGTTAAAATTATATTTTTACTTCATAAAGTCTGAATTTTTCTTTGGTAAACATATTACTAATGAAGATGAATATCCTTTTATAAATTATCAAAATTATTGGAATTATTATAATAATTATGATAAAAAAAACATTGTTAAAGTTACTAAAATGATCATTATTAAAATTATGAAAATTATTGCTAATAAATAAATTTTTAAAATTATTATAACTAATTCACTAACATGTAAGCGTATCTATAAACTATCAAAACAATTCCGAAATATTTAGACATTACATCAATAGTTTAATTAAAAGGTGTAAACACTGTATGCTTCCTTTTACAATGTTAACGATATATTATATTGGAGTAAATTTGAGTTACTATAAATTGAGTGACTGACACGTTTAGAGCTAAATAGATATTTTAGAATATCGTATTTTTTTTATCAATTTAAGTTCAGTAAACTCTACTTATATAATGCAGGTATATTCCGATGGTCGACTGATTTTGATGTAAAGATTTAATTTCTGCTCAATAATTCAGAAAATTAAAGCACGTGTGAATTTACTCAATTTTCATAGTTATATATATATATATATATATATATATATATATATATATATATATATATATATATGTATATATATATATATATATATATATATATATATATATATATATATATACATATATACATATATATATATATATATATATATATATATATATGTATGTATATATATATGTATATATATAAATATATATATATATATATATATATATATATATATAAATATATATATATATATATATATATATATATATATATATATATATATATATATATATATATATATATATATATATATATATATATATATATATGTACACACACACACACACATATATATATATACATATATATATATATATATATATATATATATATATATATATATATATATATGTACACACACACACATATATGTATATATATATATATATATATATATATATATATATATATATATATATATATATATATATATTTATATATACATAAATATATATATATATATATATATATATATATATATGTGTGTGTATTTATACATATATATATATATATATATATATATATATATATATATATATATATATATATATATATATACATATACGTAAATATATATATATATATATATATATATATATATATATATATATATATATATATATATATATATATATATATATATATATATATAACAAGAGAGAAAGGAAGCGATAGAAAAGGATCCGTAAGTGTGTGTAAGAAACGTGGCATAACGGGAACCGTCTTTTAATGTAAAAAAGAACACCGATAAGAACTGAAATTAGTAATTTCTCCCATTGATTCCTTGAGGAAGAAAATTACGAGTTTTGCGTGACTGCAATCCTTTGGGGGATCTCGAAAAGAGGATTAGGAGGGCATATGGGATTTCTGATGAATCGGCAGATATTCAACAAAGTCATTATTCTTTTTTAAAACTTAGCTACAGATGTTCTAATACCGGTTAGACCACTAGCAAGAATTTCCATGTCAGTAGGTTTTACTTATAATAATGAAGAAAATTTTTGACAAGTAGGTAGTCTGGAACATTTTTATCATATTGTACTTGAGAGAGTGAACAGAAACGATTTAGTACTCTTTTCCAGCGTTTGAAGTGATATTAATACTCTAGAATCTGCTTATCACTAGGTTCTTTTTTTTCTTTTCTTTATTTTTTCTTGAAGGCGCAGTTGTGTCCTGTTATGTCAATTGCCGTTTAATATGAATTTATTTTCCTTAGTTGTAACATCGACACTAACGTATGATATGCCATAAGTTTTTAAATGACACTTGATTTTTTTATACGTTAGAACTTTCATCGAAGTTGCAAAATATCTAACCCAGATCATATTACTATTTGTAATCATCAACTATACTGACTTGTAATTAAAAAAAAATGAGGGTTATAAAGAAAGTGTCGAATCACGATAACTTAGATAAACGTCAGAAAATTATGGTCCCTATTATATTCAAAATCCCGCAAGCTTACCCCATGCAGATTCATTTAGCAAAGTCGTCGTAATCTCATCTATTTTCTATTAATGACATTTTGTTCTATTGTGAGGTTGCAATACACAAATTGCTTTATTTTTCTTATCTTTATTTTTGGCCCTTGTTCTTATTATTTTATCTAACAAGGTAATTTTTTACCGATTCTTCAACTTCAATCGTCCTCTTTCTATAGAAAAATTTTAAGATTCTTCGAAATGGAATATATCAACATTAGTTTTTCAATAGATGAAAGATTTTTACCAGGGCTTCAAAAAAGTTAACGACCAATCTTATAAGAATCATAATTCTTCGAAGAAATTTACGGTTTCACTTTTCAATGACATCATCGCTTAATCAACTCAGGCTAGATAAAGCTAAAAAGAGAAGCTTACTATCCCCTTCAGAAAATCTAGTTTTATAAAACAGCGTTGATATCGGATTCAATTCATTTTGGACCTGAAATGGGTTGGATTAAAACGAAAAGAAAGAAATAAAGCTTGGAAGAAGGAAAAAATATAGATTTTTTAGACGATAAAGTAGTGGATATGGCTATTCTTCCTGCTTATCATAGAAAGAGGTTGGAATAAAGGAAAAAGAGAGAAGGAATAAAAAAGGAAGAGAAATTATAATTTTTTCAGAAAATAAAACAGTGGCTAGGACCCACTCAGCCTCTTAATGCCCACTAAAAGTCTTTGTTTCGCTTTCTAAGTTCCTCCTCTTTCATAACCAACAAATACTCTTGATATGTATTTTGGTCTGAAACACACACGTCCACTGAACACTGTGGAGCTATCTGCATTAGGGCAAGACATACTCTTTATATTCTTTACCTTTTAACGTATTGTCTCTTCTTAGATAAAAAATGCCACTTTTGAGAACAAGTGGAATGTCTAGGAAATAAAAGTGGCCCTTGAGTGCCCCTGACATGAGCAATGAGACGATTGGATACCTGTTTGTTGTGAACAAAGAAACGTCGTTATTATGAATAAAAAATATTTTTTCATTGTTAAGTTTACAAAGAGGTAACTTTGTTTACATCGTCTTAAAAGCTCTTATTTTTTGAATGATAATAAAATGCTTTCAAAACATGTATCAAATATCCCATTATTGATTAGTTACTTCAATTAAATTAGACTGTCATAAAATTAGAATTTAGAATATAACAATAAAATCATTACAAACTCACTTTTGTCTCTACAAGAAAGATTTTTTTCGTTAATGGAATCATGATAAAAAACAAATTCCTATGGACGCAATATACATAGTAAATCAGTTTACTATCTAAAGTACGATCTTGATATCACCAGGATGTTAATAACACATAATACTGCTTTAATTATTATGCTATTAGCAGCAATAAGACTAAACAGTTTTGGCCTAGAAGCGATGGGATATGAACATATTAAACCTCAGTACTTCTCAGATATTTTATAAAAAAAAGCAAAGCCAAACGCATAGTGATCCAGCAATAAAAGTCATATCATTATATTTACGGAAGAATCCACCAACATTCCAATAATATTTTCTTCTGTATATTACTTACAAAAAATGAAAATGTACGATTTAGAATGTTTTAGAATCTTCAGTCAAATATCCTATGGTTAATAAGGATAAAATAAATCTGATATCCATAAAACATGTTGATGTTGAAAGTGTGTTTGTACCTCATAAAATCGCAATTTTTCATTGGCAAACAAATTACTCATAAAGATTAATATCATTTGTAAAATCAATAAAACGATAAAAATTATAATTATAAAAATAACAAGAGTAATTATGATTGAAATTTCTAAAACTATTTTTATCAAAATATTAGAATTATTATAATTACTTCACGAAATTGTTGGTGTAATCATAAGCTGTGAAAACATTTCCCGAATATTTAGACATTACACGAAACTTTAATTGACAGATGTAAATACTGTTCGCTTCCTTTTTAGAATATCAACGGTAGATTATATTGGAGTAAATTTAAATGAGTATGAATCGAAACTGATCAACCGACGTTGGAAACTAAATAGATATTTTAGAGTATCGGGTTTATGATATTCATGTAAGTTCAGTAAACTCTACTGATATCAAGCAGCTTTATTTTGATGGTCGAAAGAATTTGATATAAAGATTTGATTTCTGCCCAATATTTCAGAAAATTATAGCACGTGTTAATTTAACTAGATTTTCATATTTTTATATATATATATATATATATATATATATATATATATATATATATATATATATATATATAAATATATATACATATATATACACATATATATGTATGTATACATACATACATACATACATATATATATATATATATATATATATATATATATATATATATATATATATATATCCCTCCTTCTGAAAGGGAAAGAGAGAATAGTCATACCCTGGTGAAAGGGGGATTCGTGTGTGTGTGGGTGAATATCTATCTAAATATTTATCCATCATTTTTGATGGGGTTGCGAACACTAGTATATGTATATATATATATATATATATATATATATATATATATATATATATATATATATATAAATATATATATATATCTATATATATATAGATATATTTATATATATATATATAGATATATATATATATATATATATATATATATATATATATATATATATGCATATATATACACTCACACACACACACATATATATATATATATATATATATATATATATATATATATATATATATATATATATATATATATATATGTATACACACACACACACATATATATATATATATATATATATATATATATATATATATATTCATATATATATATATATATATATATATATATATATATTATATATATATATATTTATACGTATATATATATATATATATATATATATATATATATATATATATATATATATACATATATATATATATATATATATATATATATATATGCATATATATACACTCACACACATATATATATATATATATATATATATATATATATATATAAATATATGTATATATATACATATATATATATATATATATATATATATATATATATATATATATATATATATATATATATATATATATAAATATATATATATATATATATATATATATATATATATACATAAATATATGTATATATATGTATATATATATATATATATATATATATATATATATATATATATATATATATATATATATATATATTGTAATATTATTGCTATATATTTCTAAATTATTTAAGTTTTTATAGATGTATAAGGTTAAATATACTGTAGACTTATTATTTTCCTGCTTTAATTGTTTGTCTTTTCACTGTTGGTTATGTTAGTGGTTATAATGGACTAATGGCTGTTTTATATTTTCAAGTGGTGTTGGTTACGTGGCTGCGCTCCTGCGTGAACGGAGATTTGGAGGGGCTTTTTTTGAGGATGGTTCCTTAGTGTTTTTCTGAGCCTCCAACCTTGTAGGGCACGACATTTGTGATTGGATCTATATTATTCCACGCCTTTGCAGAGCCACATTGTGAAGCTGTTGAGCTTGTTTTGGATATCCTTTCTCTGCAGCAAGGACGTTTCATCCTACATTTTGTGTACTGCCCTTGGTTCAGTAAAAGCCAAGGGGACATCTCTGTCCCAAGGTAATAATATTTATACCTATTCAAGTATCGTGATCACGACCTGTCAGCTGACGTCATTACTGGAGCTTGTGAAAGCCTTTCAATCAAACCAGCCATCGTCCACTAGATAGGGATATTTAGTTTGTATTTGTTAGGATGTTCTCACTTTTCGTTGGCCTTCTCCTTTCTGGACCCTCTCTCCATTTAGTATGCATGTGTTGATGACCTTTCTGTAATCGTGTAATTGTTTTCTTTTACAGGGAGTTAAGATTGAGTGTGTATCATTTATTAATGTATTATTGTTGTTCAGGTGTTATTTCTGTCTAGTTATTATGTATTAAAATTAAGGAAATTTTTGTGGTATTTTCTTTGTTCCCTTGAGTTGACTTTGCACTCGTATTGATGTTTGGTTACTATTTCACCTTTAGTGGACTTGGTACTGTATGATGGTGAATATTATTTGATAAGTGTAGTGTTTTGAGTGGTGGTCAAAGCCAGCCATCACAAGTGGCGACCGTGACAGGATTGTTCGTTCCTGAGTATTCACCTGTGTTTGTGCAAAGTTAATTCTTGGGGTAATTTTTTTTTCAGGCAGTGTATTTTCGCCTCTTCGGTGTTGTTTTATGTAAATTTAGTGTTTTGTGTGAATAAGTGATCATGGCTGTTAACGTATTCGAACTCCTTAGAGGAGAGGGGTGGCAAGAGAGGTTGGCAGAGTTAAATAAGGAAGACTTGGAAATTGTAGCAGAGCATTTTGAATTGGAATATGATGTGTCCATTAGAAAGGGTGTATTACTATTGCACATTTATGATTGTGTTAAAACTGTAAAGACAAGTGGGGAACAAGAGGTGAAACCTGATAATGTAGTGTCAGTAGAAATTTTGGATAGGCGAATTGCCCTGAGACAAATGGAATTTGAAATGGAAAAGTTTAAGGCAGGGGAAAGAGAAAAGGAGAGGCAGCATGAGATTGCTATGAGAAACCCAGTTTCTTTTTCCCCCGCCCATTCCCCAAATAGGTTAGTAACGCCTGCTATTAATTGAGCGCAGGCTCTCAAATTTGTACCTAAATTTGAAGAGAATAATGTAGCAGAGTTTTTTGTGTCATTTGAGAGGATTGCAGCAAGGTTGGAGTGGCCCCAAGAGTATTGGACCACTCTTATACAAAGTAAATTGGTTGGAAGAGCTCAGAGGGTATATGTAACGCTGGAGGAGGATCTATCAGCAGATTATGAGAGTGTAAAGGCTATTGTCTTGAAGGCCTATGAGTTAGTCCCTGAAGCTTATAGGCAACGCTTCCGGAACTTAGAAAAATGTAGGGAACAAACTTTTGTTGAATTTGCCAGGGCGAAGGAACAGTATGCTAGCGATTGGTTCAAGTCCAAGGAGGTGGGAGATTTTGAGAGATTGAAAGAGTTAATTTTGGTGGAGGAGTTTAAGAGGTGTGTCCCAGATAAACTGAAGGTCCACCTCGAAGAGTTAAAACTCGAGACCGTTCAGGAGGTAGCTATCGCTAGTGACGAATATTGCTTGTCTCATAAGAGTGAGTTAGGGGGAGTAACGACAAATGTGAAGTCTAGTTGGGTTAAGATGGGTAGGAATAATAATGCTAATCCGAATAATAATGCTAAGGTGTTTAACAGAAATAATCATGGAAGTAATAATAATCAGGGTAATAATCAGGGTAATGCTAATAATAATTTTTCTCCTATCAAAGGTAATAGGCAAAATATATATAATCCAGAAAAATTGAAAACATTGACGTGCTTCTTTTGCAATAAGAAGGGGCACGTAAAGAGCATGTGTTATGCGTTTAGAAAATCCCAAAATGCTAATGTTAGGCCAGTGATGGGCGTGGAAGAGAGAGAGAGAGAGAACCTACCCCAACAACATCCGCTGATCAATGACTACCTGGTTGTTTTGACAGATATTTGTCCTTCGGTAGTGTCTCCTTCGCCAATTCGTCCGAGAAAAGACGAGTGCGTATGTTGCGTGATACCGGTGCAGCTCAGTCTTTGATTCTAAGGGAGGCATTACCTTGTAATTTTGTACCCAAAAGTGGGGAATTTGTGTTATTGGCTGGTTTTCCTGATTCCGTAAAGTCGTATGCTATTGAAAATTTTAATTTAATCTGCCCTTCCTTTGCAGGGAATTTGAAATTGGCCATAGTTGATAAATTCCCGGTTAAGGAGGTTGATGTTGTGTTAGGGAATGATGTGGCTATGAAGAATAATAATTGTCCGATATTGATAAACCCTGATAGTGAAGTAGCAGCAGTTACTCGTTCTAGTGCTAGAATTGTTGACGCTGCAGAGTCAACAATTGGTGTAGATTTAAGTAGTTTAGATCGTAGTGATAGCCTAGCTGTAGATCTTGGAATGTTAACGGACAAGTTAAATTGGACTACTGAAGAGCTAATCAAAGCCCAGAAAAAGGAGTTTCGGGAACTCCCTATCGAGTCAGGGGAGGTGTCTGATATGACTGGTCCCAAATTTAAGATAATTAATAATATTTTATATAGGTTGAGTAGGCCTATGGGGGTGGATAATGTTGATTATGAAATTGTGAAACAGATAATGGTTCCTTTTGGGTACAGGAAGGAGTTAATGTCATTGGCGCACGAAAGTGGTCTGGCCGGCCATTTTGGAATTCATAAAACTTCTTGCAAATTGTTAGGTTATTATTATTGGCCGAAGTTGAAGGCAGATGTAAAGAAATTTGTCAATAGTTGTGATGTGTGCCAGAGGGTCGGTAAACCCAATCAGCGGATTCCAAAATCGCCTCTATGTCCTATTCCTGTAGTTTTCGAACCTTTTAAGGAAGTCATTATTGATGTGGTTGGACCATTACCGAAGACGCGTAGTGGTAATGAGTATATTTTGACAATCATGGATAGGATGTCTCGATATCCCGAGGCCATACCACTACGTACGATAAAAAGTGTTAAAATTGTAGATATACTAATTGACTTTTTTACCAGGTTTGGAATGCCTAAGATTATTCAATCGGATTGTGGTTCTAATTTTGTTAGCAGGTATTTCAGAGATAAAATGGCAGAGTTAAATATAAAACATGTGACCTCTTCTCCATATCATCCAGAAAGCCAGGGAGCTCTGGAGAGATTTCATCAGACCCTGAAATCTATGGTAAAGAAATATTGTTTGATTAATGGTTCTGAATGGGATAAGGAATTACCTTATTTGTTGTTCGCTTTTCGTTCTGTCCCAAGTCAGTCTTTAGGTTTTTCGCCTTTCAACCTTGTGTTTGGCCATTGTGTTCGAGGTCCTCTTGATGTGGTTCGTGAGTCTTGGGAGGGAGACGTCCCTGAGGTTAATTATATTGGATTATGTGTCTAATATAGGCGATAAATTAACCAAGGCTTGGAAATTTGCGGGGGAAAATTTATTATGTAGCCAAAAAAGAATGAAGTTCTTTTTTGATAGAAGGTCCAAGGCACGCGACTTTGCGGTAGGCGATAAAGTATTGGTTTTGTTACCCTTCCCAGGGAATCCATTGAAAGCTTCTTTTTCAGGTCCTTGGAAAATTTTGAAAAAAAATAAGTGAAGTTAACTATTTAGTGGAGACACCTCAAAGAAGGAAACCTTTTCAACTGTGTCATGTAAATATGTTGAAAGCTTATATGGAACGGGAAAAAGTCATTCCTGCGGCAACTATTGGGAACACGGTAGATTCTGAGAACAATAACCATTCTTCTTTTTCAGAGGGGGAAGGGTATTCATGATAATTGTTTTAATGGATGTGAATGGCGGTAGGATAATAGAAAGTCTTTGGAAAAATTTTCGGGAGTAATTTCACATTTAGGTAAGGAAGAACAAAGGTCTTTGAAAAATTTAGTATCTAATTATAAAGAATTATTTTCGGATGTACCGGGTAGGACTTCGGTCCTTGAACATGATGTAGAGGTAGGTAGCGCCACTCCTGTGAAACAATCCCCTTACAGGTTGAATCCCTTCAAAAATGAGGTTGTAGCAAAGGAAGTGGATTATATGCTAAAGCATGACCTAATTGAACCTAGTCAAAGTCCTTGGTCATCACCTGTTGTATTGGTAAAGAAATCCGACGGTGATTTCAGGTTATGTTTTGATTACCGTAAGTTGAATGAGTTATCTAAATCTGATTGTTATCCATTACCTCGAATTGAGGATTGTATTGATCGAATGGGGAAGGCCAAATACATTAGCAAATTCGATTTGTTGAAAGGTTATTGGCAAGTTCCTCTTTCAAAGCGGGCAAGGGCCCTGTCTGCTTTTGTAACACCACAGGGATTGTTTCAATGTAAGGTTATGCCGTTTGGTATGAAGAATGAGGCTGCCACCTTTCAGAGGTTAATGAATACTTTAGTCCATGGTTTAAAAGGATGTGTTGTGTATATTGATGATATTGTTATTTATAGCGATGATTGGGAAACCCATTTAAAACGTATTAGGGCACTATTTGATGTGTTGAAAAAGGCAAATTTGGTAATTAATTTAAAGAAAAGCGATTTCGCAAAGGCGAAGGTGGTATATTTGGGTCATGAGGTTGGTAATGGTAAAGTTGCTCCTAAGCAGGCCAATATCAAAAGTATTCAAAACATGGTAGTCCCTAAATGTAGGAGGGATGTCAGAAGATTCCTTGGTTTGAGTGGGTACTACCGAAGGTTTGTTAGGAATTTTTCGGATATAGCTGATCCGTTAACAAATCTCTTGAGAAAGAAGGTAGCATTTGTCTGGACGGATGAAACTCAAAGGGCTTTTGATAATTTAAAAAGAGTTTTAATTAATTTCCCTGTCTTGAGAGCTCCTGATTTTGACCTTCCTTTTTCTCTTGCCACGGATGCAAGTGACGTTGGTGTAGGAGTGGTGTTGTTGCAGAATGACGAGCAGGGAGTTTCTCATCCTGTCGCCTTCTTTTCAAAAAAATTGTCCTCCGCCCAACGTAGGTATTCAACTGTGGAGAAAGAGACTCTTGCGTTAATATTCGCTATTAATCATTTTCAGGTTTATCTCTCCTCCTCAGATACACCTATTAAGGTCTTGACAGACCATAATCCCCTGACCTTCATCAGCAGATACAA
>NC_090726.1:179336507-179339007 GCF_036898095.1 Palaemon carinicauda
GACATGTTTAGAACTAAATAGATATTTTAGAATATCAGATTTTTTATATCAAATTAAGTTCAGTAAACTCTACTGATATCATGCAGGTATATTCCGATTTTGATGTAAAGATTTAATTTCTGCTCAATAATTCAGAAATTTGAAGCACGTGTGAATTTAACTCAATTTATATATATACATACATATATATATATATATATATATATATATATATATATATATATATATATATATATATATATATATTTATATATATATATATATATATATATATATATATATATATATATATATATATATATTTATATATATATATATATATATATATATATATATATATTTATATATATATATATATATATTTATATATATATATATATATATATATATATATATATATATATATATATATATTTATATATATATATATATATATTTATATATATATATATATATATATATATATATATATATATATATATATATATTTATATATATATATATATATATATTTATATATATATATATATATATATTATATATATATATATATATATATATATATATATATATATATATATATATATATATATATATATATATATATATATATATATATATATAAAGAGTGAAAGAAAGCGATGGAAAAGGATCCGTAACTGTGTGTAAGAAACATGGCATAACAGAACTGTCTTTTAATGTATAAAGAACACCGATAAGAACTGACATTCGGAATTTCTCCCATTGGTTCCTTGAGGAAGAAAATTACGAGTTCTACGTGACTGCAATCCTTTGGGGGTCTCGAAAGGAGGATGTGGAGGGCATATGGGATTTCTGATGAATCAGCAGGTATTCAACAAAGTCATTATTCTTTTTTAAAACTTAGCTACAGATGTTCTAATACCGGTTAGACCACTAGCAAGAATTTCCATGTCAGTAGGTTTTACTTATAATAATGAAGAACATTTTTGACAAATAGGTAGTGAACAGAAACGATTTAGAACTGTTTTCCAGCGTTTGGAGTGATATTAATTCCCTAGAATCCGCTTATCACTAGGTTTTTTTTCTTTTTTTTTCTTTCTTGAAGGCGCAGTTGTGTCCTGTTATGTCAATTGCCATTTAATATGAATTTATTTTCCTTAAGTGTAACATTGACACTAACGTATGATATGCCATATGTTTTTAAAGGACACTTGATTTTCATATACGTTGGAGCTTCCATCCAAGTTGCAAAATATCTAACCTAGATCATATTACTATTTGTAATCATCAACTATACGGACATGTAAAAAAAAAAAAAAAAAAAAAAAAAAAAAAAAAAAAAAAAAAAAAAGTGGGGGTTATAAAGAAAGTGTCGAATCACGATAACTTACATAAACGTCAGAAAATTATGAAAATAATACTGCCTATTCCATTCAAAATCCCGCAAGCTTCCCCCATGCAGATTCATTTAGCAAAGTCGTCGTAATCTCATCTATTTTCTATTAATGACATTTTGTTCTGTTGTGAGGTTGCCTTCACAAATTGCTTTATCTTTGTTATCTTTATTTTTGGCCCTTGTTCTTATTATTTTATCTAACAAGGTAATTTTTTACCGATTCTTCAACTTCAATCCCGGTCTTTCTCTAGAAAAATGTCAAGGTTCTTCGAAATGGAATATATCAACTTTAGTTTTTCAATGGATGAAAGATTTTTATCAGGGCTTCAGAGAAGTTAACGACCAATCTTACAAGCATCATAATTTACGGTTTCACTTTTCAATGACGTCATCGCTTAATCAACTCAGGCTAGATAAAGCTAAAAAGTGAAGCTTACTTTCCCCTTCAGAAAATCTAGTTTTATATACTGTGTTGATATCGGATTCAATTCTCTTTACACCTTAAATGCTCATTAGGGAAAGCTGTGATGTCAATGCTCCAGCGTTCTCTCTTACGATTCATTTCTTTCTCCGGCGAAGTTCACGATTCACCTGAATGGGAGAGTAAACCATCATCTAGAGTGGTTATTACCTTCTTGCGATGTTGAATATCCCAATCCTTTTTCTGTTTATCCTAGAAGGATAGGATAGGATTAAAAAATTCAGGCCTCAAGTCAAACACTGGGACATCAATGGCCATTCAACACTATTTATCGTAGAAGGAGGGGTTGGATTAAAACGAAAGAAAAGATATAAAGAATGGAAGGAGAAAATATAGATTTTTTAGACGATAAAGTAGTGGATATGTCTATTCTTCCTGCTTATCATAGAGGGGGGTTAGAATAAAAGAAAAAGAGAGAAGGAATAAAAAAGGAAGTGAAATTATAAGTTTTCCAGAAAATAAAACAGTGGCTAGGGCCACTCAGCCTCTCAGGCCAAATAAAAGTCTTTGTTTCGCTTTCTAAGTTCCTCTTCTTTCATAACCAACAAATACTCTTGATATGTATTTTGGTCTGAAAGACACACGTCCACTGAACACTGTAGAGCTATCTGTATTATGGCAAGACATATTATGTATATAAT
>NC_090726.1:179349007-179351507 GCF_036898095.1 Palaemon carinicauda
AATTATAGATTTTTCAGAAGATAAAGCGGTAGATAGGTTCCACTCAGTCTTTTTATGCCTAATAAAAGTCTTTGTTTCGCTTCGTAAGTTCCTTCTCTTTCATAACCAACAAATACTCTTTATATGTATTTTGGGCTGAAAGACACACGTCTACTGAACACCGAGGAGCTATCTGTATTGTTTACCTTTCTACGTATTGTCTCTTCTTAGAAAAAAAAAATGCCACTTCTGTGAACTACTGGAATGTCTGGGAGATAAAAGTGGTCCTTGAGGGCCCTTGACATGAACAATGAGACGACTGGAAACCTGTTCGCCATGAACAAAGGAACGTCATTGTTATGAATAAAGAATAATTTTTCATCGTAATGTTGACATGAAAGAAAGAGGTAAGTTTGTTTACATCATCTTAAAAGCTCTCATTTTTCAAATGACAATAAAATGCTTTCATAACTCGTCGAATCAGGTATGCCATTATTGATTAGTTACATCAATTCAGTTATACTGTTTTAGATTAGGAATTTTGAAATATAACACAATAAAAGGTCTTTATAAATTCACATATGTTTTGTCAGGAAATAGATTTTCTTAGTTAAGGGAGTCATGATAAAAAAAATTATTTCCTATGGACGCTATATACTGTGACGAGCCAAGAGTAGGTTATGCCTTAAAAGTGGGATGAAAGTAACTGAGTAACTTTATTACAGAACATCAGTTTATATATACATCAATTCCGGGCAAGAAGGCCGTAACATAAAACAGGCTGTTTCCTGTTCAACCAACAACGGTTTTTGTTAACAGTTAACGGTGAGAAAAACAGACAAGTTAATTCAGGTCGTTATCAGTACGAGGGGAGAGCGAAGATACAACGGAGACTATATACAAAAAAGAGAAATGTTACTAAGTACGATCGTGTGACACAATTGGTATATGGCTCCCTCCGTAAAAATGACATAGTTTACATGTTAAATAGGGTACCCTGATCTAGAGAGGAGAAATGTAGGCGGGTCATCTGGCAGGAGATTAGCAGGTTTTAGACGATCAATGGAGATCCAGTCTTCTTTGCCACGAATGTTTAGTAGGAGTGCTTTCGAACTGCGTCAGATCACAAGGAAAGGGCCTGTGTAAGGGGGCGTTAGAGGTGGCTTGCTAGTGTCGTTGCGTAGGAAGACGTGCGTTGCAGAGTGCAAGTATGTTGGTATGTGATGCTTCGATGGAGGCTTGTAAGTCTGTTTGGCGACTGCCAATTGATCTGGTGCCAGGAGTCTGAGTTTTGCAAAGACTGGGGGCTCCTTCTTCTTGATATGGTGATAAAAACCGTGTTTGGCAGGAGCTGAGGGTGTTTGGCCAAGTTCTGGATGGAAAACTTCCGGGTACGACGTGAGAAGGTGGGTGTAGGCATCCGTGCGTGCGCTGATGTGGAAAGCGAGGTTGGAGGGTCGGGTTGAAGAGGTGTCGACAATTACGAGTTTGCGTTAACCAATCGTCGGTGGGCGACATCGACTAGAAGGTGGAAAGGAGAGAGGCAATCCGCACCGAGGATTGGCAATGTGACGTCAGCAACGAGAAACTTCGAATTGAATTTACCGTTCCCAAACGATAATGTGAGGTTCTCGTAACCGCATTGGCTATCGCAGATCCGTTGGCAGCACCAGGCGGACGTTGGCAGACTTAAACATAATACGTCGTGTCCTGAAGAGTTCCCTTGGCAAAAGAGAACGACAAGTACCTGTGTCTACCAAAAACTGCACGCCCGTTCCTGCATCATGTAAAAAGAAAAGATTAGAAACCCAGGAGGCCACCGCCACGAGCGATGGCCTACTTTCACGTTTTTTAGGCCACTGAAAATTTTTGGCATATTTTTTCATGGCAGCCCCGAATCTGGAGTGGTAGTAGCAAAACTGCGGCAGATGGGTAGCAGTAAGTGGCTGTAGGAGTCGTTGGTTGGGGCGCGAGCGAGTGGGGGGTGATGGGTGGCTTTGTCGCTGCTCCGGCACGTCACGGGGTAGGCGTGTGTGCCCTACGGCATTTACCTTGGCTTCGGTTGACGTTGAATAGGTGTCCTCTTTGTCAGGAGGCGTCGATGGAGGTCTTGAAGGTTATGAAGTGGTTCTCCATAAGGGCGTTGGCTTTGGTCATCAAGTCCTTTATGGGTAAACTATCGACATCGGGTATGGCAGCATGTACAGGTTCGGGTAAACGGCGTACCAAAAGGACAAGAAGTAGATACAACTCACGGGGACAGCCGTCTGCGTCAGGTTGCAGGCGAGCGATACTGGTCATTTACCTGAGGGCTAGCAAAGCCCTTTGGTCCCCCAACGGTTTTTGAGAGAGCTGAAAAAGCTTTGCTATATGAGTGTCTGGCTACGGCGAGTACTGCTGCAGAAGGTATGTTTTGAGGGTGTCATACGCTATTGGGGTGTCTCATTGTTTACAAAGACAGTCTGAGATTTACGGGAAGGTGTCCTTGGGTATCGCCACGAGAACATAATATGCTTTGGTG
>NC_090726.1:179361507-179366507 GCF_036898095.1 Palaemon carinicauda
GGGATGATAGTCACGGGTATATTTACAAAAGTATCCACTAACGTGCCAGTAATATTTTAATCTGTATATTACTTACAACAAATGAGAATATACGATTTTGATTGGCTTACCTTTCTCTTCAGAAAATCAAGTTTTGTAAACTCTGTTGATTTCGAATTCAATTCTCTTTAGAGCTGGAATACTCATTATGACAAACTATAATCTGGCTGTTCCAGCGTTTTCTCTGACGATTCATTTCATTCTCTGGCGAAGTTAACAATTCACCTGAGTAGGAGAGTAAACAATTGAGTGTATATCTAGAAAAGTTACTGCCTTCGGGCGATACTGAATATCCAAGTCTTTTTCCTGTTTATCTAAGAAGGATAAGATAGGATTATAAAATCTAGGCTTTAACCCAAATACTGGGACATCAACGGCCATTCAGCGCTACTTATCCTAGAAAGAGAGTTGGGATGAAATGAAAGGAAAGAAAGAAAGAAGGAAAGAAAGAAAGGGAAGTATAGATCTTTTAGAAGATAAAGCGGTGGATTGGTTCCACTCAGTCTTTTTATGCTTAATAAAAGTCTTTGTTTCGCTTCGTAAGTTCCTTCTCTTTCATAACCAACAAATACTCTTGATATATATTTTGGGCTGAAAGACACACATCCACTGAACACCGAGGAGCTATCTGTATTGTTTACCTTTCAACGTATTGTCTCTTCTTAGAAAAAAATACCACTTTTGTGAACAAATGAAATGTCTAGGAGATAAAAGTGGTCCTTGAGGGCCCTTGACATGAACAATGAGACGACTGGAAACCTGTTTGCTGTGAACAAAGGAACGTCGTTGTTATGAATAAAGAATATTTTTTCATCGTAAAGTTGACATGAAAGAAAGAGGTAAATTTGTTTACATCATCTTGAAAGCTCTCATTTTTTGAACGGCAATAAAATGCTTCATAACCCGTCGCATCAGGTATGCCATTATCGATTAGTTACATCAATTCAATGATACTTGTTTAGATTAAGAATTTTGAAATATAACACAATAAAAGCTCTTTATAAACTCACATGTGTTTTTTCAAGAAATAGATTTTCTTAGTTAAGGGAGTCATGATAAAAAAAAAAAAACTATTTCCTATGGACGCTATATACTCTGACGAGCCAAGAGTAGGTTATGACTCAAAAGCGGGATGAAAGCAACTGAGTAACTTCATTATAGAACATCAAATTATATATACATCAATTCAGGGCAAGAAGGCCGTAACATATAACAGGCTGTTTCCTTTTCAACCAACAACAGTTGTTGTTAACATTTAACAGTTAGGAAAACAGACAAGTTAATTCAGATCGTTATCAGGACGAGGGGAGAGCGAATATACAACGGAGACTATATACAAAAAAGAGAAATGTTACTATGTACGATCGTGTGACACATGGTTGGTACTTGGCTCCCTCCCTAAAAATGAAATATTGTACATGTTGAATATGGGCGCCCAGATCTAGAGAGGCAAACTGTTGGCGGGTCATCTGGCATGAGATAAGCAGGTTTTAGACGATCAATGGAGACCAAGTCTTCTTTGCCACGAATGTTTAATAGGAATGCTTTTGAACTGCGTCGGATCACAATGAAAGGGCCCGTGTAAGGGGGCGTTAGCGGTGGCTTGCTAGTGTCGTTGCGCAGGAAGACGTGCGTTGCAGAGTGCAAGTCTGTTGGTATGGCTGGGGGCTTGTAAGTCTGTTTGGCGACTGCCAATCGATCCGGTGCCAGACGTCTGAATTTTGCGAAGACTGGGGGCCCCTTCATCTTGATAAGGTGATAAAAACCGTGTTTGGCAGGAGCCGTGGGTGTTTGGCGAAGTTCTGGACAGAAAACTTCCGGGTATGATTTGAGGATGTGGGCGTAGGCATCCGTGCATGCGCTGATGGGGAGAGTGAGGTTGGAGGGGTCGGGATGAAGAGGTGTCGACAATTACGAGTTTGCTTTGACCAATCGTCGGTGGGCAACATCGACCAGAAGGTGGAAAGGAGAGAGGAAATCCGCACCGAGGATTAGCAATGTGACGTCAGCAACGAGAAACTTCCAATTGAATTTACCGTTCCCAAACGATAATGTGAGGGTCTTGTAACCATAGTGGCTATTGCAGATCCGTTGGCAGCTACCAGGGGGACGTCAGCAGACACAGACATACTACGTCGTGTCCTGAAGAGTTCCCCTGGCAAAAGAGAACGACAAGTACCTGTGTCTACCAAAAATCACACGCCTATTCCTGCATCATGTAAAAAGAAATGATTAGAAACACGGGAGACCACCGCCACGAGCAATGGTCTACATACCCTTTTTTTGGCCACTGACAATCTTTGGCACAGTTCTTCGTGGCAGCCCTGAATCTGGAGTTGTAGTAGCAAAACTTTGTCAGATGGGCACCAGTAAGTGGCTGTAGAAGTTGCTTGTTGGGGCGAGAGCGAGTGGTGGGTGATGGGTGGCTTTATCGCCGCTCCGGCTCGTCACGGGGTAGGCGTGTGTGTCCTACGTCATTCACCTCAGCTTCAGTTGACGTTGAATAGGTGTCCTCTTTGTCAGGACGTGTTCATAGAGGTCTTGAAGGTCGTGAAGTGGCTCTCCATAAGGGCGTTGGCTTTGGTCATCAAGTCCTTTATGAGTAAACTATCGACATTGGGTATGGCAGTGCGTACAGGTTTGGGTAAACGGCGTACCCAAAGGACACAAAGTAGGTACACCTCACGAGGAGAGCCGTCTGCGGCAGGTTGCAGGCGAGTGATACTGGTCATTTCCCTGAGGGCGAGCGAAGCCCTTTAGTCCCCCAACGGTTTTTGAGAGAGCTGAAAAAGCTTTGCTATATGGGCGTTTGGCGACGGAGAGTACTGCTGCAGAAGGTATGTTTTGAGGGTGTCATACGCTATTGGGGTGTCTCATTGTTTACAAAGCCAGTCTGAGATTTACGGGAGTGTGTCCTTGGGTATCGCTGCAAGAGCATAGTCTGCTTTGGTGGTTGAGCGAGTCACGCCCTATATGCGGAACTGGACTTCTGCGCACTGAGACCAAGCAAACTCCTCTCCGCAGGCGAACAACAAAAGTTTCAATGGGGCGGCCATAGTAACAGTGATGGGGGGGAAGGCGGGAGAAGTGAGTCGACTTCCAGGGTCACCAATGTGACGAGCCATGAGTAGGTTGTGACTCAAAAGAGGGATGAATGCAACTGAGTAACTATTACAGAACATGTTTATATATACATCAATTCCTGGCAAGAAGGCCATAACATAAAGCAGGCTGTTTCTTGTTCAACCAACAACGGTTTCTGTTAACATTTAACGGTGAGAAAAACAGACAAGTTGATTCAGGTCGGTATCAGTACGAGGGGAGAGCGAAGATACAAAAAAGACTATATACATAAAAAGATAAATGTCTTTACTATAGACGATCGTGTGACACATGGTTGGTACAATACATAAAGAGTTTATCATTTTGTTGTCTAAAATACGATCTTGCTATTTCCAGGAAGTTAATTAGACGTAATGATCCATTAACTATTATGCTATTAACGGTAATGAGACTAAACAATTTTGGCCTATAAGCGATGGGATTTAATCATATCAAAACACAGTACTTGTCAGGTATTTTATAATCAAAAGCAAAGATACACGCATAATGATCAAGGGGTAACAGTCACATGATTATATTTACGGAAGTATCCACCAACGTTCCAATAATATTCTCTTCTGTATATTGCTTACAAGAAATGAAAATGTACGATTTTGATTATTTTATAATTTTCAATCAAATCTCCTGAGTTGATATATCTGATATCCATAAATCATGTTGAAGTTGAAAGTGTGTCTGTGCCTCATAAAATTGTAATTTTTCATTGCCCAAATGCAGTAACCTCTCTAGATATACATATGATGGTTTACTCTACCATTCAGGTGAATCGTGAACTTTGCCAGATAAATAAATGAATCAGCAGAGAAAACACCTGAGCAGCGAGATCACAGCTTTTTATTGCGAGCATTTCATTGCTAAAGAGAATCGAATCCGATATCAAAGCAGTTTACAAAATAAGATTTTCTGAGGGGGAAAGTAAGCTTCAGTGTTTAGCTTGGTTTAGTTTGAGTTGATTAAGCGATGACGTCATTGAAAAGTGATTCCGTAAATTTCTTCGAAGAAATGTGATGCTTGTAAGATTTGTCGTCAAGTTCTTTAAAGTCCTTGATAAAATCTTTCATCTATTGACAATCTAATATTGATATATTCCATTTATAAGACTTTAAGTTTTTATTTGAAAAGTGGAAGATTGAAGTTAATTATCCGGTCCAAAACACCTAGTAGAATAAAATGATAGGAATTGTAAACAAGGGAAGAAATGAAGATGAAAGAAATACAGTAATATTCTAAAAGCAGCCTCATAATAGGACAGAATGTCATTCGCAGAAAATAAACGAAATTAAGACGACTTTGCTAAATAAATCTGCAGGAGGTAAGAGGTAATCTATTTTCAAACACCCACTCTTACCTCCTGCAGATTTATTTAGCAAAGTCGTCTTAATTTCGTTTATTTTCTGCGAATGACATTCTGTCCTATTATGAGGCTGCTTTTAGAATATTACTGTATTTCTTTCATCTTCATTTCTTCCCTTGTTTACAATTCCTATCATTTTATTCTACTAGGTGTTTTGGACCGGATAATTAACTTCAATCTTCCACTTTTCAAATAAAAACTTAAAGTCTTCAAAATGGAATATATCAATATTAGATTGTCAATAGATGAAAGATTTTATCAAGGACTTTAAAGAACTTGACGACAAATCTTACAAGCATCACATTTCTTCGAAGAAATTTACGGAATCACTTTTCAATGACGTCATCGCTTAATCAACTCAAGCTAAACCAAGCTAAACACTGAAGCTTACTTTCCCCCTCAAAAAATCTTATTTTGTAAACTGCTTTGATATTGGATTCGCATCTCTTTAGCAATGAAATGCTCGCAATAAAAAGCTGTGATC
>NC_090726.1:179371507-179379007 GCF_036898095.1 Palaemon carinicauda
TGTTGTCTCCCTTGTTAAGACCATCAAGGACCCAAGTCACGCAGCAGTGTATGCAGACAACTACTTCACCAGTATAGGGTTGGCCAAGTACCTGAGATCAAAGTATGGATGCCGGTATGTGGGAACTGCCAGGGAAAACCGAGTTGGACATCCTCCCCTGAAGTCTGTGAAGGAGATGAGCAAGAAGACGACGCAAAGGGGCACACTGGACTACGTCTCTTCTGATGGCATCCTCGTTGCAAGATGGAAGGACAACAGCGTCGTGACAATCTTGTCCACTGATGTCGGTATGAACCCCATGGGAACAGTGGAGCGGTACGACAGGGCACAGAAGAAGAAGGTTCCCATTCCTTGTCCATCTGTCATCCAGATGTACAACAACCGCATGGGTTGCATCGACAAAAGTGACATGTTGACACACCTCTACAAGACCCCCTTCAGAGCAAAGAGGTACTACATGAGGCTCTTTGCTTACCTCCTGGACCTGATCATCTGCAACGCTTGGATTCTGTACAAGAGGGATTGCTTGGCTTTGCAGACGAACCCAAAGCCCCTCAAGGACTTCCGACTGGATATCTCCAATTGGCTGAGAAGTTTCAAGACATCAAACTTCAGGATTACTAGGAATTCTCTTGGCACCAGGGATGTCCCTTTACCCAAAAGGGGCCAACGGGCAGTTTTGACAAGTGTAGAGTCACGCCAGGATGCCACTGCCCTACACATGCCAAAGCATCTCCCCATGAGGCAGACCTGCAAGTTCTGTTCAACTGCAGGCCACATCCACAGGTCTCGCTGAATGTGTGAGGAGTGCAAGGTGGCCCTTTGCCTCACTGAAAATCGAAATTGTTTTGCTTTATTCCATAAGATTTCTAAGTAATTTTTTTTTTGCTCTTTTTCAATAGATTTTAAAGTAAGTTTTAAAATGTTTTTATTTTATCAATTATGAGTAAGGTTTAATATATTTTTTGCATTTTCATAGTAGTTTTGTATTTTTGTAGTATTTTTGTATTTATTGAATATTGTATTTTCTTGTATTTGTAACGTATTTCTTATTTAATTAAATTGTTAAGCCATATATGTGTTTCTGTTATACATTGAAACTATAAAAAAAAACTGTTGGGCGAAACTTCAAAATCTGTGCCATTATGGTCCAATAGATCCCATATGGGATGAGCGTGGTCCGCCTAAACTTGCCCAAGGTACCCAAATGGGTACTTCATTGAATGCAATTATTTCGGTAATTTGGAAAAATTTTTAAAAGTACACAAGAATAAAAAGGTCTTGTATTTTCTAATACTACAACATACTAAAAGGAATTATTAAAGTTTCCCATAAAACCTAGGGTGGACCTTAAAGATATATATATATATATATATATATATATATATATATATATATATATATATATATATATATATATATATATGGATAAATATCAACACAACATCGTGTTCAAATAGAAATAAATTTCTACCTCATACTTGGGATCGAACGCTAGCCCCTTCTAATGAAAGGCCAGGTCGAAACCAACCATGCCACGAGAGGCCATTAAAAGATATCGGAACCTGACGCTACCCAACTATCCGAGGATTTACCTGGCGAGACATCAGTCTCTTACCAGCGAGTTTTACCCGATATCCTGGCCCACCACGTGACACAATTGGGTCACCAATGTGACGAGCCATGAGTAGGTTGTGACTCAAAAGCGAAATGAAAGCAACTGAGTAACTTTATTACAGAACATCAGTTTATATATACATCAATTTCGGGCAAGAAGCCAATAACATATAACAGGCTGTATCCTGTTCAACCAACAACGGTTTCTGTTAACATTTAACGTTGAGAAAAACAGAAAAGTTGATTCAGGTCGCTATCAGTACGAGTGGAGAGCGAAGATACAAAGGGGACTATATGAAAAAAAGAGAAATGTCTTTACTATGTACTATCGTGTGACACACGTTTGGTACAGAACATAAAGAGTTTATCATTTTGTTATCTAAAATACGATCTTGCTATTTCCAAGAAGTTAATTAGACGTAATAATCCATTAATTATTACGTCATTAACGGTAATGAGACTAAAAAACTTTGGCCTATAAGCGATGGGATTTAATCATATCAAAACACAGTACTTGTCAGGTATTTTATAATCAAAAGCAAAGCCAAAGGCGTAATGATCAAGGGGTACCATTCACATGATTATATTTACGGAAGTGTCCACCAAAGTTCCAATAATATTTTCTTCTGTATATTCCTTACAAGAAATGAGAATGTACAATTTTGATTATTTTATAATTTTCAATCAAATCTCCTGATTTGATATATCTGATATCCTTAAGTCATGTTGAAGTTTAAAGTGTGTTTGTACCTCATAGAATTACAATTTTTCTTTGGCAAACAAATTACTAATGATGATGAATGTCCTTTGTAAAATCATTAATGCTATAACAATTATAATTATAAAAATAATAAAAAGAAATAATCGACAAAATTATTAAAATTGACATTATTATTTAAAATATTAGAATTATTATAACTACTTCACGAAATTGTTGGTGTATTCATAAGCTGGGGTAACATTTCCCGAATATTTAGACATTACACGAAAACTTTAAATGACAGATGTAAATACTGTTTGCTTCATTTTTAGAATATCAACGGTAGATTATATTGAAGTAAATTTAAATGAGTATGAATCGAAACTGATTGACTGACTTCGGAAACTAAATAGATATTTTAGAATATTGGATTTATGATATTCATTTGAGTTCAGTACACTCTACTGATATCATGCAGGTTTATTCAGATGGTCAAATGAATTTGATATAAAGATTTAATTTCTGCCCAATATTCCAGAAACTTATAGCACGTGTGAATTACACTAAATTTTCATAGTTATATATATATATATATATATATATATATATATGTACATATATATATATATATATATATATATATATATATATATATATATATATATATATATATATGTAGATATACATATATATATATATATATATATATATATATATATATATAAATATATATATGTATATATATATATATATGTATATATATATATTTATATATATATATATATATATATATATATATATATAGATGTAGATATATATATATATATATATATATATATATATATGTATATACATATATACATCTATATATATATATATATATATATATATATATATATATATATATATATATATATATATATATATATATATATATATGTATATATATATATATATATGTATATATATACATATATATTATATATATATATATATATATATATATATATATATATATATATATATATGTATGTATTTATACAATTTTCGAGATAAAGAAAGCGAGAAAGAAGGATATGTAGTTACGTGTAAGAAACGTGGTATAACGGAAACTGTCTTTTAATGTAAAAATAATACCGATGAGAACTGACGCGAATTTCTCCCATTGGTTCCTTGAAAAAAAAAATTACCTCTCCTACGTGACTGCAATCCTTTGGTAGGATCTCGAAAGGAGGCTGTGTAGAGCATATGGGATTTCTGATGAATCAGCAGATATTCAACAAAGGCATTCTTCTTCTTTACATCTTAGCTACAGATGTTCCAATACCGGTTGAAACACTAAGAATAATTCTTATGTCAGTTGGTTTTACCTATGATAATGAAGAGCGTTTTTGAATAATATGTACTTAAGAGCATTTTTATTCTAATATACTTGATAGAGAGAGCAAAACGAATTAGAACTGTTTTCCAGCTGTTGGTGTGAAATTAAAATCCTCTTATTATTTGCTTTATCTTTTATCTTAAGGATTAATTGTACTTGTTATGTCATTTTGGTATTATATATGAATATATATGCCTTAAGTGTAACATTGACACCATGATCCACAATACGTTTTTGGATGGCATTTGATTGCTATATACTTTTGAGCCCAAGTACAGTTTACAGAATATCTTCCCAGAACATGATGATGTTCGTAATCGTCTACAATACTCTAAGATTCTGTCCTTATTAGGAGTCTATCCATTCATGATGACTTAGCTAGTCGTAATAAAATAATAAAAAAAAAAACACCTATTCCATCTAAAACCATCAAAGCTTCTCCCATACATATCTATTTCGCAATGCCATCTTCGTTTCTCTTATTCCTTTGGATGAAATTCTGTTGCATTGCAAGGTTGCTATCCCAGCATTGCGTCATCTCTATTGTTATATTTATTTTTGCTCATAATACAGTTCTTATCTTTTCATTTAACAAGTCCTTTTTTTCTTTTTTCTTTTTGCTGAACCAACAACTTTAATCTTTATACATCATAGGAAAACTTTAAGATTCTTTCAAATGGAGAATATCAGTTTTTAAATACATGACAGACTTTTCCCAGAATTTCAGAAAATGTAACGACCAATCTTACAAGCATCATATTTTTTCGAAGAAATTTACAGTTTCACTATTCAATGACGTCATCGCTTATCAACTCAAGCTAAAACAGGCTAAACAGCGAAGCTTACTTTCCCCTTCAGAAAATCTAGTTTTGTAAACTGTATTGATATCGTATTAAATTCTCTTTAGAGCTGAAATTCTCATTATGAAAAGCTGTGATCTGGCTGCTCCATCGTTTTCTTTGACGATTCATTTCTTTCTCTGGCAAAGTTCACGATTCACCTGAGTGGGACAGTAAACTATCAAGTGTTTATCTAGAGAGGTTACTGACTTTGGGCGATACCGACTATCCGAGTCTTTTTCCCGTCTATCTTAGAAGGATAATATAGGATTCCATAAAATTTAGGCCTAAAGGCAAACACTGGGATATGCAGGGTACTCAGCGATACTTATCCTAGAAGTATATATTGGAATAAAACGGAAGGAAAGGAAGACAGAAAGAAAAAAGGAAAGAAAGAGAAAATCTAGATTTTTCAGAAGGTAAAGCAGTGCATAAGGGTAGTTTTCCTGCTGATCATAGAAGGGGGCGAGAATAAAAAAAAAAAAGAAAGAGGAAGAGAAATTGTGGATATTCCGGAAGATAAAACATTGGATAGGACACACTCAGACTCTTAATGCCTACTAAAAGTTTTTGTTTCGCTTCCTAAATTCATCCTCTTTCATAACCAACAAATACTCATGATATATATTTTGGTCTGAAAGACACACGTCTGCATTGTGGCAAGACATATTCTTTATATTCTTTGCCTTTTAACGTATTGTTTCCTCTTAGAAAAAAAAATGCAAATTTTGAGAACAAGTTGAATGTCTAGGAGATAAAAGTGGTCCTTGAGGGTCCTTGACATGAACAATGAGACGACTGGAAACCTGTTTGCCGTGAACAAAGGAACGTCGTTGTTACAAATAAAGAATATTTTTTTCCAATTTTAACCTTGACATGAAAGAAAGATGTAGGTTTGTTTACAACATCTTAAAAGCTCTAATTTTTTTAATGGCAATAAAATGCTTTCAAAACTCGTCGTATCAGATATGTCATTATCGTTTAGTTACATCAGTTTGATTATACTGTAATAAGATACGAATTTAAAAAAAAAAAATAATAATGATAAAAGCTATACAAACTCACTTGTGTCTTACCAAGATATAGATTTTTTTAGACGAGGGAGTCATGATAAAAAACGATTTCCTATGGACACAATATAGATAAGGAATTTATCAGTTTATTATCTAACTTTTGATCTTGCTATTACCAAAAGTTAATAACAAGTAATGGTCCATTAATTATTATGCTGTTAACGGTAATGAGGCTAAACAAGTTTGGCCCATGAGCGATGGGATTTAATCATATCAAAATTTATTACTGATTAGGTATTTTATTATTAGAAATCAAAGTTGAACGCATAATAATCTGCAGATAACAGTCATATGTTTGTATTCTTAAATTCACGAAAGAATCCACAAACGTTCCAATAATATTTTCCTCTACCTACTAGTCACAAGGAATAAGATGATACGATGTTTATTATCTTAGAACTTTCTATCAAATATCATGAAATTGATACAGATAATATATTTACATAACATCCATAAATCATGCTGAAGTTAAAATTATATTTTTACTTCATAAAGTCTGAATTTTTCTTTGGTAAACAAATTACTAATGAAGATGAATATCCTTTTTTAAATTATCAAAATTATTGGAATTATTATAGCAATTATGATAAAAAAAAACATTATTAAAGTTACTAAAATAATCATTATTAAAATTATGAAAATTATTGCTATTAAATAAATTGTAAAAATTATTATAACTAATTCACTAACATGTAAGGGCATTTATAACTTATCAAAACATTTCCGGAATATTTAGACATTACATCAAAAGTTTAATTAAAAGGTGTAAACACTGTATACTTCATTTTACAATGTTAACGATATATTATATTGGAGTAAATTTAAGTGACTATAAATTAAAAATGACTGACACGTTTAGAACTAAATAGATATTTTAGAATATCGGATTTTTTTATATCAATTTAAGTTCAGTAAACTCTACTTATATCATGCAGGTATATTCCGATGGTCGACTGATTTTGATGTAAAGATTTAATTTCTGCTCAATAATTCAGAAAATTAAAGCACGTGTGAATGTACTCAATTTCCATAGTTTTATATATATATGTATATATATATATATATATATATATATATATATATATATATATATATATATATATATATATATATATATATATATATATATATATATATATATATATATATATGTGTGTGTGTGTGTGTATATATATATATATATATATATATATATATATATATATATATATATATATATATATATATATATATGTATATATATATATAAATATATATTTATATATATAAATATATATATATATATATATATATATATATATATATATATATATATATATATATAAATATGTGTACACACACATATATATAAATATATATATATATGTATATATATATATATATATATATATATATATATATATATGTACATATATATATATATATATATATATATATATATATATATATATATATATATATAGTATGTATATATATATATATATATATATATATATATATATATATATATATATATATATATATATATATATATATATTTATATATACACACACACACATATATATATATATATATATATATATATATATATATATATATATATATATATACATATGTGTGTATATATATATATATATATATATATATATATACATATATATATATATATATATATATATATATATATATATATATATGTATATATATATTATATATATATTTATATATATATATAAATATATATATATATATATATATATATATATATATATATATATATATATATATATATATAACAAGAGAGAAAGGAAGCGATAGAAAAGGATCCGTAAGTGTGTGTAAGAAACGTGGCATAACGGGAACTCTTCAAAATGTAAAAAAGAACACCG
>NC_090726.1:179384007-179389007 GCF_036898095.1 Palaemon carinicauda
ATAACACCCGAATTTCACCTACGTTGGAACTCTCATTCAAATTTAAAAATATCTAACCTAGACCATATTACTATTCGTAATCATCAACAATACGGACATATAATAAATAGAAAAAATGAGCGTCATAACAAAAGTGTCGAGTTATTATGTCTTAGATAAACGTCAGAAAATTATGAAAATAAAACAGTTTATTCTATTTTTCAACACCCACTCTTACCTCCTGCAGATTCATTTAGCAAAGTCTTCTTAATTTTGTTTATGTTCTGTTAATGACATTCTGTCCTATTGTGAGGGTGCTTTTAAAATATTACTGTATCTTTATTACCTTCATTTCTGCCCTTTTTTACAGTTCCTATCATTTTATTCAACAAGGTCTTTTTGACAGGATAATTAACTTCAATCTTCCACTTTCCAAATACAAACTTGAAGAGTATTGAAAATGGAATAT
This sequence comes from Palaemon carinicauda, assembly GCF_036898095.1. Taxonomy (NCBI): domain Eukaryota; kingdom Metazoa; phylum Arthropoda; class Malacostraca; order Decapoda; family Palaemonidae; genus Palaemon; species Palaemon carinicauda. The sequence goes on from NC_090726.1 coordinate 179,384,456, forward strand.
ATCAAGATTATATTTTCAATAGATGAAATATATTATCAGGGACTTCTAAGAACTTAACGATAAATCTTATAATCATCACATTTCTTCGAAGAAATTCACGGTCTCGCTTTTCAATGACGTCATCGCTTAATCAACTCAAGCTAAACCAAGCTAAACATTGAAGCTTACTTTCCCCCTCAGAAAATCTAATTTTGTAAACTGCTTTGATATCGGATTCGATTCTCTATAGCAATGAAATGCTCACAAGGAAAAGCTGTGATCTCGCTGCTCAGGCGTTTTCTCTGCTGATTCATTTATTTCTCTGGCGAAGTTCACGATTCGCCTGAGTGGTAGAGTAAGCCATCATATGTTTATCTAGAGAGGTTACTGCCTTTGGGCAATACACAATATCCTAGTCTTTTTTCCGGTTCATCTTAGGATAGGATTATGGAATTTAAGCCTCAAGCCAAACACTGGGACATCAAGGCCATTCAACGCTTCTTATCCTAGAAGAAGACCTTGGGATAAAACGCAAGAAAGAAACAAATAAAGAAAGAAGAGATATTATAGATTTTTCAGAAGATAAAGCAGTGGATAGGTACCACTCGGTCTTTTAATGCCCAATAAAAGTCTTTGTTTTGCTTCGAAAGTTCCTTCTCTTTCTTAACCAACAAATACTCTTGATATGTGTTTTGGTTTAAAAGACACACGTCCCCTGAACACTGAGGAGCTATCTGTATTATAGCAAGGCATATCCTTTGTCTTTTAACGTATTGTCTCCTCTTAGAAAAAATGCCACTTTTGAGAACAAGTGAAATGTCTAGGAGATAAAAGTGGTCCTTGAGGGCCCTTGACATGAACAATGAGACGACTGGAAGCCTGTTTGCCGTGAACAAAGCAACGTCGTTATGAATAAAGAATATTTTTCCATTGTAACGTTGACATGAAAGAAAGAGGTAAGTTTGTTTACATCATCTTGAAATCTCTCATTTTTCAAATGACATTAAAAGTCTTTCATAACTCATTGTATCAGTTATGCCATTATTGATTAGTTACATCAATTAAATTATAATCTCATAGAATAAAACTTTTGAAATATAAAACAATAAAGTCTGTGTCCTAACAAGAAATAGATTTTATTAGTTCAGGGAGTCGTAACAAAAAAACAATTTCCTATAGACGCAATATACATAAAGAGTATCAGTTTATTATCTTAATTACAATCTTACTATTACCAGTAAGGTAATAACAGGTAATGGTCCATTAATTATTATGCTATTAACGATAAGGAGATTAAACAATGTTGGCCTATATGGGATGGTATTTAATCTTATCAAAATTCAGCCCTTGTCGAGTATTATATAATAAAAAAACAAAGTCGAAAGCATAATGATCCGGGGATGATAGTCACGGGTATATTTACAAAAGTATCCACTAACGTGCCAGTAATATTTTAATCTGTATATTACTTACAACAAATGAGAATATACGATTTTGATTGGCTTACCTTTCTCTTCAGAAAATCAAGTTTTGTAAACTCTGTTGATTTCGAATTAAATTCTCTTTAGAGCTGGAATACTCATTATGACAAACTGTAATCTGGCTGTTCCAGCGTTTTCTCTGACGATTCATTTCATTCTCTGGCGAAGTTAACAATTCACCTGAGTAGGAGAGTAAACAATTGAGTGTATATCTAGAAAAGTTACTGCCTTCGGGCGATACTGAATATCCAAGTCTTTTTCCTGTTTATCTAAGAAGGATAAGATAGGATTATAAAATCTAGGCTTTAACCCAAATACTGGGACATCAACGGCCATTCAGCGCTACTTATCCTAGAAAGAGAGTTGGGATGAAATGAAAGGAAAGAAAGAAAGAAGGAAAGAAAGAAAGAGAAGTATAGATCTTTTAGAAGATAAAGCGGTGGATAGGTTCCACTCAGTCTTTTTATGCTTAATAAAAGTCTTTGTTTCGCTTCGTAAGTTCCTTCTCTTTCATAACCAACAAATACTCTTGATATATATTTTGGGCTGAAAGACACACATCCACTGAACACCGAGGAGCTATCTGTATTGTTTACCTTTCAACGTATTGTCTCTTCTTAGAAAAAAATACCACTTTTGTGAACAAATGAAATGTCTAGGAGATAAAAGTGGTCCTTGAGGGCCCTTGACATGAACAATGAGACGACTGGAAACCTGTTTGCTGTGAACAAAGGAACGTCGTTGTTATGAATAAAGAATATTTTTTCATCGTAAAGTTGACATGAAAGAAAGAGGTAAATTTGTTTACATCATCTTGAAAGCTCTCATTTTTTGAACGGCAATAAAATGCTTCATAACCCGTCGCATCAGGTATGCCATTATCGATTAGTTACATCAATTCAATGATACTTGTTTAGATTAAGAATTTTGAAATATAACACAATAAAAGCTCTTTATAAACTCACATGTGTTTTTTCAAGAAATAGATTTTCTTAGTTAAGGGAGTCATGATAAAAAAAAAAAACTATTTCCTATGGACGCTATATACTCTGACGAGCCAAGAGTAGGTTATGACTCAAAAGCGGGATGAAAGCAACTGAGTAACTTCATTATAGAACATCAAATTATATATACATCAATTCAGGGCAAGAAGGCCGTAACATATAACAGGCTGTTTCCTTTTCAACCAACAACAGTTGTTGTTAACATTTAACAGTTAGAAAAACAGACAAGTTAATTCAGATCGTTATCAGGACGAGGGGAGAGCGAATATACAACGGAGACTATATACAAAAAAGAGAAATGTTACTATGTACGATCGTGTGACACATGGTTGGTACTTGGCTCCCTCCCTAAAAATGAAATATTGTACATGTTGAATATGGGCGCCCAGATCTAGAGAGGCAAACTGTTGGCGGGTCATCTGGCATGAGATAAGCAGGTTTTAGACGATCAATGGAGACCAAGTCTTCTTTGCCACGAATGTTTAATAGGAATGCTTTTGAACTGCGTCGGATCACAATGAAAGGGCCCGTGTAAGGGGGCGTTAGCGGTGGCTTGCTATTGTCGTTGCGCAGGAAGACGTGCGTTGCAGAGTGCAAGTCTGTTGGTATGGCTGGGGGCTTGTAAGTCTGTTTGGCGACTGCCAATCGATCCGGTGCCAGACGTCTGAATTTTGCGAAGACTGGGGGCCCCTTCATCTTGATAAGGTGATAAAAACCGTGTTTGGCAGGAGCCGTGGGTGTTTGGCGAAGTTCTGGACAGAAAACTTACGGGTATGATTTGAGGATGTGGGCGTAGGCATCCGTGCATGCGCTGATGGGGAGAGTGAGGTTGGAGGGGTCGGGATGAAGAGGTGTCGACAATTACGAGTTTGCTTTGACCAATCGTCGGTGGGCAACATCGACCAGAAGGTGGAAAGGAGAGAGGAAATCCGCACCGAGGATTAGCAATGTGACGTCAGCAACGAGAAACTTCCAATTGAATTTACCGTTCCCAAACGATAATGTGAGGGTCTTGTAACCATAGTGGCTATTGCAGATCCGTTGGCAGCTACCAGGGGGACGTCAGCAGACACAGACATACTACGTCGTGTCCTGAAGAGTTCCCCTGGCAAAAGAGAACGACAAGTACCTGTGTCTACCAAAAATCACACGCCTATTCCTGCATCATGTAAAAAGAAATGATTAGAAACACGGGAGACCACCGCCACGAGTGATGGTCTACATACCCTTTTTTTGGCCACTGACAATCTTTGGCACAGTTCTTCGTGGCAGCCCTGAATCTGGAGTTGTAGTAGCAAAACTTTGTCAGATGGGCACCAGTAAGTGGCTGTAGAAGTTGCTTGTTGGGGCGAGAGCGAGTGGTGGGTGATGGGTGGCTTTATCGCCGCTCCGGCTCGTCACGGGGTAGGCGTGTGTGTCCTACGTCATTCACCTCAGCTTCAGTTGACGTTGAATAGGTGTCCTCTTTGTCAGGACGTGTTCATAGAGGTCTTGAAGGTCGTGAAGTGGCTCTCCATAAAAGCGTTGGCTTTGGTCATCAAGTCCTTTATGAGTAAACTATCGACATTGGGTATGGCAGTGCGTACAGGTTTGGGTAAACGGCGTACCCAAAGGACACAAAGTAGGTACACCTCACGAGGAGAGCCGTCTGCGGCAGGTTGCAGGCGAGTGATACTGGTCATTTCCCTGAGGGCGAGCGAAGCCCTTTAGTCCCCCAACGGTTTTTGAGAGAGCTGAAAAAGCTTTGCTATATGGGCGTTTGGCGACGGAGAGTACTGCTGCAGAAGGTATGTTTTGTGGGTGTCATACGCTATTGGGGTGTCTCATTGTTTACAAAGCCAGTCTGAGATTTACGGGAGTGTGTCCTTGGGTATCGCTGCAAGAGCATAGTCTGCTTTGGTGGTTGAGCGAGTCACGCCCTATATGCGGAACTGGATTTCTGCGCACTGAGACCAAGCAAACTCCTCTCCGCAGGCGAACAACAAAAGTTTCAATGGGGCGGCCATAGTAACAGTGATGGGGGGGAAGGCGGGAGAAGTGAGTCGACTTCCAGGGTCACCAATGTGACGAGCCATGAGTAGGTTGTGA